>NC_090224.1:33960118-34162618 GCF_024489055.1 Chanodichthys erythropterus | reverse complement strand
ACGTGAGCACGTGTTTACATTGAAGCTTCTGTCAGTTAATGAAGATTTGACGGATGAACTGGTGGCTCAATTGGACTTTTGTTGTGTCAAAAGTGATAAGACTTACTGGTAAGAGAATACAGACTTGATTCTTGTTACACGTTCATACAGACAGTATTCGAGACTCTGCTGTAAGTTGCTGTGTGAACAGAACATATCAAGACTCACACCTATAAGAATATGCAGTTGTCAGTCCCAAATATTGACAGTGCTTTCAAAGTGCCTGATAAACATTGATCCAAATGATGATGTTGTTTTTTCAGTATCAATTCCAGTGCGAGCCCTCATTCTTTTGAAGTGCATCAAAGTGGAACTGCTGAAAACAGCATCTTCTTAACATGTCAACAACATGAACCAAACTCTTCTAGGTCTCAACTACAACTACAGTGTTTGAGCATCAAAGTAGATGTCATTCATGGGCAGACAATGAAGACCATAGGCTGGCATTAAGTAAATTTGTTACAAACCAACTTAGTTTTGTGCAGGAAGTAAGACTGGAACACTGACGACTCGTTTCAGGCAGTTTAGAATCGATTCTTTCTTTTAGGAGACAATAATATTAACTGTCGTGCACTTTAAAACTCTGCAGTCATTTTACATTCACAAACAGTTATGTTACACCCTGCATGAAAGGTAATATTTGAAAAAGCAGAAATATCCAGCGTTAGCATCAGTTCTGTCAGGTCACGTCAGTCAAGCTCGCATCAGCTGACTCCCAGGTGACTTACGTCTACTTATAGGAATATGACGCCTATCACAGCATCCATATATAAGCACCACAGTATTATCAGCAGCTATCGCATTTCTCAGGAGCTAACTACCCTCCTCCTTCCCCAGCTCCTACTCTCGTCAGTCAGGATTTGGCCTTATGATTCCCCTGAATCAGACTAATTCTTGAAATATGTGTACATGTTAAATTATTGACATTAATGATATCTGCATATGTTGGTTCTGTTCTGTTTACCCTATGGGGGGTTATCGCTGCTCTCCCTGCTCTTATCCATGATATAGGCTGCATGGATGCACAGGGAGTTCTTGCCAGAACAGAACCATACCGCCAATACAAACTCTATGCAATTATTAATCATATTTGACGATAGTGGCCCTGACAGAATGGGCTGTTTCAGAAAAAAAGTAAACAGTCTAAAAGTCTGAAAACGCCCTTTAACTTGGTCACCTGAGTTATTGGTTATGTTTAGAGAAGGTGGCATATTATTTTCAAGCCAGAGAACATAAAAAGTCACCATGAAATCAAAACTGACAGTTCTTGTTTATGTAATATTGCAGTATTTATTATAAATGATTTATCAGCACTAGGGCTGGACGATGTATAGTTTTAACATTGATATCACAATGTGCACATCTGTGATCGTCACATCTCAGGAAGTGTGATGTCTAGTATAGGGATTGTTTATATGTTTCGGGTTTCTGCCTCCGCTCGCTATGTCGTAGTCACATCACTACTAGAGCAAGCTCCTGATTGGTTAATGCGGCACAAATTTTCGCCAAAGTTCAGATTACTCAACTTGCACGCCACCTCATTCCCGCAGGATGTCTATTCGCGCCTTTGCATTGACTTAAAATGATCACTTATCGCTTCATTCGCGTCTGGTGTGAACGCACCATTAAAGTGATAGCAGCCTAATTTTCCTGTTGTTGTCTGTGTCATGAATGTTATCAAACAACAAAAAAAAAAGCTTTAACACAGATTAATTATATTAAATGTATACAGTAATACTATACAGTGTTATTTTACATTTGATTATTTTCTGTACCTGAATACTTATCTGAAAAATTTCCATATCGCAATATATATGGCAGAAAAAAAAGTCATTTTTTTCCAATATCGTGCAGACCTAATCAGCACACGTCGTTTAAAAAAAAAAAAAAACTCATGTGGCCTCGTAATCTTTAATCAAAATAACTTCCCTCCCTCTTGCAACTACATCTCTTCTCTGATGAGTAAAAAATGTACCAGCCAACATTTTGTCTTGTTCAAGAAGTAATTTCACTTGGATATAGGTCACAATAGGGAAGCAAAATCTATCCATTACATGCCAACTTGAACCTTTTAGCACAATTCACTAGAAATTGCATTTCTGAACAGTTGTGATACTGTACAAACAACTAAGGTAAAAAAAAAGAAGAAAAGAAAATGAAAAGAAAACCTGGCAGATTCACATTCATGTGTTTCAGATAATACTGATCTCACTTTCAGCACCACTCAGTGGACATTTAACATGCAAGAAGCAACATAATATTTTTACACAAATAGCGCCCCACAGGCAGGTTTTTCCAATGAGCCTAGGCTGGCTAATTTTCCTCCACGCAGTCTTACACAATGCCTTCACCAACAATACCTCACCTTTCAGCCAGAATGGTTATTTTCCCTATGCATATTTGCCTGCTGTCGAACAATTCATATTGTTACAATGTCTCAATGTGGTAAGCATTGCACTGTTTGCTGCTGTACACAGATTTCACTTTCACATTCATTGATATTTCATACCATGTTCAGTGCCTGAAAATGACGCAGACAAAAGCAAATTAGTGAGAGTGGTGAGACATGTGGAGATTGACAATGCTAGCCACCCATTTCCAATTTCACACACTGCACACACACCATTGCCACCTATTTCAGCTCTCATCATCTCTTACACACTAATCTTTGCCTAGGGCTCCTGTGAAACATTCCAAGGAGCTCTCGTTGTGCACCTCAGCTCAAGTGAGTCACCAAAATTCAAGAGAGCATCTATCTTGTGTCTTACCTGTTTCTGTATGTATGATTTACACAATGAGGATAGTGGCACCTGTCCAAATATCCCTCTGGAAAATTAAGCCTTACTGATGCATAGTGCTGTGTGACATTGGGAAGTGTCACATTGTGTTGTGGAAAACCGTGTAAACCCTGTGGAGATACGCAACTAAGTCAGTGGTCATGGCTGCCCTTCAGGTGTTCTGGAAGGACATCCGGTCCTCTGGTGTTTCACTGCAGCTGATAGTGAAGCAAGAGAATAAAGAGGTGATGACTTCAATCAGGTAATTAACATCTGAGCGCAGAAAGAGACGAGATGAAAGCAAGGGCTGTGGAGGCCTGCTAAACCCAGTCTAGTGAAGGGGGCACTAGAGGACGGATGAAGTGAGTGGACCAGTCTGAGAACCAGAAAGAGATTCCAAAATGGCAGTCCCTTGTGAAAAAGAAGTGAAAGAAAATATATATACTTTTTGAAATCTGTACTTGCAGGTAATATAATAATTAAATAAAATACCACTTAAGTGGACATAAACATAATTACACTTTCATGACTGTTTCTTAACATACTTAAATGGTTAGTTCAACCAAATATGGAAATTTTCCCAGAATTTACTCACCTTCAACCCATCCTATGTGTATATGACTTTCTTCTTTCAACCAAACACAATTGGACTTATGTTAAAAAATAGCCTGGCTCTTCCAAGCTTTATAATGGTAATTTAAATGATTTTTGAAGCCCAAAAAAATTCATCCATCCATCATAAAAGTAATCCAAACAACTCCAGGGGGCTAATAAAGGCCTTCTTATGTGAAGAGATGCAGTTTTGGAAGAAAAAATATCCATATTTACAACTTTATAAACTATAATAACCAGCTTCCGACAAACATCCATGCGCAAGTCGACACATCTCTGACAGGACAAAACTACGGTCACGAATTTGAAGTCTAATACGAGAATTTTTAAAGCTGCTGTCCTTAAGTTTTGCCTCTTTGTTGCCATCTCTGTTTGAAACCTGCAATTGCAGTTATATGTGGAATTATTATCTTTACGTGCAGTGTGGATCGACATGGCTCCTCAGCACGGATGAATCCAATGTTTGCTGTCAGTCACCGCACCGGTGGATACTGTACTTCGGAATCGCATTCTACATCTTGGATGTATGACCAAAATAAGAATTTTCACTGGAAAATGTCTGAACAAGTAAGTAACATGTCTGCCACTTTTGTTCTGATCAACTGAGGAAAAAAGCATTACAATAAATCACACTGCCAAAAGTGATTAAATCTAACGATCTCTCACGTCAAACTGTGTAAATTATTATTACTGTTATACTTCGTTCTCAAATTGTTAATGTTAACAACATCAGCATTGAGTGTCTATGTATTTAGTGTGTGTTAGCATTATCTGTAGATTTCAATTTCTGTAGCCACTCCACAGTCTGAAGTCTTTTGCTTTTTGACTACAGGTGAATCTCCAGTTGTCACTGATTGTCGTCATTCGGACCGTTCTGGATTACAATCCGCCATCAAAATGATAAGTTTAATTATTTCAGCTGCTGTGAGAAAAGGCTATAAATGATCTGCTATCAGCAGCATCCTATATGCAGGGACTCCTTCCTTTCTGTTTACAGATGTGACGTAATGACGCAAAGACGAACGGCTGCATGCTCGAATTTCCCGCAGAAACCCACCAGTATCAATTTTATTATAAAACATTATTGCAAGCTTACCGATGTGAATCGGACTAAAGTAAGGAGATAGTTTTGAACACTGGCTGGTTATGTACTTGCTCAAAAATTGATTTTGGATCATTTTTAACCAAAAAGTTACGGACTGCAGCTTTAAAGAGAAATGTCGGAGGATTTCGATATAAGAGAAGAGGAGCTTGAGTTTGTTGCCCAGCCCTATTTGTCCAAACCACGAGAGGCATCTACTCTCACCTAAGCTTACGCTACTCCTACATCCTACGTCATACTTCGGGTCAGAGGTCATTCTTTCACCGGAACTCGATTTGCATACAGCCGTTACCGGAAGCCAGTGATTATAGTTTATAAGGTTATAAATATGGATATTTTTCTTACAAAAATGCTTCGCTTTGCTTCAGAAGGCCTGTATTAACCCTCTGGAGCCGTATGGATTACTTTTATGATGGATGGATGCACTTTTTTGGGCTTCAAAATCTCAGGTACCATCCACTCCCATTATAAAGCTTGGAAGCTTTATTTTTTTTTAATAAAACTCTGATTGTGTTCATCTGTAAGAAGAAAGTCATATACACCTAGGATGGCTTGAGGGTTAACTTAGTAAATTATTGGATTATTTTAATTTTTGGGTGAACTATCCCTTTAAGTACACTTACTTTACTTACTTTAAAGTAAATCATGTTTTAATAATCTTTTGTTGTGCTTCAAAGAAGGACTCTTATTTTGATGTGTTGACTAATATACTAAAGCACATGTAAAGTACTATATAGTATGATAGTATACAAACACACAAGAATTAACCAATAGACACTTTGGCACAGACAGACAGTCTTACATACACACAAGGCCACCATGGCCCACTTAAGGCCAGACTGAGAGTTAACACAATTACACAAAGGCTAATGGAATCTAGACAGGCCAGAGATAAATGTGACTTCATTAGGCACAAGCCTAGAGAGACTGTCAATGCAAATCGCTGATGAAGAAATGTGGTTTCCTTCTTTTGCTTCCTCTCGTATACTCCTTCACACACTATCTGTCAATCCCGAGCATGTGTTTAAAGTCTGGCCTTGGGATAGGAGGAAAGAACGATGAAGGAAGGGGCAGTGAATGAAAAGAAAGGAAAACGACATGTTGTTTGAGGAACGGACATACGGACAGACAAGCTGGTTTTCATAGCTTGTAGCTGTATCAAATATATTTAAAAATCTCTAGAGACAAAAAGTGGGTAGCCATATTGGATAGAGTGCTTTCTGTTTTGAACAATGCCTGGCAGAAAACATGCAAAGGACCACTCACATAATGACCCGGTGGGAGACAAAATCTATCACAGAGAAAGCTTTTACTCACACACACACACACACACAAATAACACACTTACTAAAGCCCGGTGTGGGTGTGTGTATCTTAGGGGAGGAAAACATTTAAAACTCAGGAAATGGATAGCCACTCCACGGCTCAGAGGCCATTTAATGATTGAAACAGATTTGTGAGAGGTTCAAACCAGAAAATTTGATTCTGGTCTGGCTGGTTGTGCCTGGACATGATTTGATTTCATGCATTCATCCATTGGTTTTGGCTATTTTGAAAGTGCATATCCACTTAGCTATGCATAGCCATAGCTATAGCACTGAGGCCAAAACATTCTGCAAATCTAAAAAATACTTCTATACTTTACATTCATTAGCCACAAAATGGGTCAAAAAAAGCACTCAGAAGCATTAGATATGTTCCTCGGTAGTTGTGAAATACAACAGTGTGTTCCTTAATACTGTGTTCCATTCCCTGCCTAACTTCTTCTTTCAATTGGGAGGAGTCTGTTCTCATCAAATC
This sequence comes from Chanodichthys erythropterus, assembly GCF_024489055.1. Lineage (NCBI taxonomy): Eukaryota > Metazoa > Chordata > Actinopteri > Cypriniformes > Xenocyprididae > Chanodichthys > Chanodichthys erythropterus. The sequence goes on along the minus strand of NC_090224.1, from coordinate 34,156,288 downwards.
CATATCTGCACATTTTGGGCCAGTCAGAGTCAACAGATTCCAGAATATTGTATAGTATATGGTGAGTACAGTAGGGCAAGGTTGATATTGATTGATTAATATTGATTAATCATCTTAATCATTTTAATCTTAAAATCTTATAGTCTATGCTGTTTTCAGTTGATGCATGAACAGAATTTTACTTAGCATTATTTTTCATTACATCCAGTAATTAGCTTTACACTGTGTTACTGTTTTCAAATTCTGTCAAATTTATCAAGCAAGTCAATATATGTTGCACATGAAACGATCACCTCTTTATTACTTGTTACTGCAAGAAATAAAGATCAATGAACCTCAGAAGGTACGTTCAAAGACACAGTATAACTTACTGAAATGTATCATGTCTCTATCATGTAATCGCTATCATTCCAAATCATGTTCCAATCATGTTTGGAGGTACTTATGTTACAACACTGCTGAGAAAACCTCAGAAAAAAAGTGATGCAGTTTATTGATTTATTTCGTTATTCATGCTTGGCATGATGACTATCCAATCCAAGCGCAGTCCAGCTGTAAAACAGTGTCCGACTGGTCTCTACACCTCATCCCGACCCACCATACCCAAGATGTAAATGACGTTGGAAGACACTGCGTCATGATCGCGACACACAATATCAGATCCCGGAAGTCCTACAGCTTTAGCCAAGCAGCATGTCATGTCACTCATGTCACTCTAAGCATCATGTTATATTGAATGTGGGCTTGTTTAAATCGAGTAAAACTGCTCTAAATTAAGATGTGTGAATTACTTTAGTTCACTAACGTTTTCCGAAGTTACAAAGCAGAATGTGGCACAAAAGCCTCATCTGTATATTGTTTACATGCACATTGGCGGCAAAGTTTACAGGCTTACCTCATTAAAATTGCACTCGGTTCGTGAGATTGACCAAATTTATTCACTCACAATCAAGCCACAGAATGTGATTATCGACCAACACTGATCTGTGGCCGATTGATCAGAGCATCCCTAGTTGTTAATTTTAACCTTTAATATTATATTATTACACCAACTGACAGGATTCCCTGTATAGTTCACAGCATTAGTTTACAGATTTTATTTTCTTAAGAAAAATTGATATGTACTATACCTGATATACATCTAAATGAATCAATATTGAAACAAATCACAAGCCTGTGAATTGGAATCAAATCATGAAATATGTCAGTTTTCTCAGGCAACTATAGATGAAATGTATTAATGTATAATTATGCTCCACAAAGCCCAAGAAATGGAGAAAGTGAACTGAAGTCTCAAAGTCAAGTTGCAGTAGTAGGCCATACTGGCAGTGTTGCCCCAGCCAAGACCTGAGCCAAATGTGCTCTTATGTAACTCTGAGTCTGAATACAGATTAGCATCAACAAATTTTTAGTCTACAGTACATCCGAAAGTCATGCATCTCCTAGTAAAGGGAATACAGCAAAATAATGGCAAGAAACACCTTTAAATTCAGATGTCCCCACAGGCTGCACACACACAAACATACATCAGTGAAGTCTGATTCATTAATAAATGACTCCAACATAGAGTTGGCAAAGGGGAAAATTTTTTTAGAAGCTTTCCAAAAGTTTCCCAAAATTTCCAAAAAGTTCTAGAAACACTGCCACCTTACTCCAACGAGGCACTTTTTTTGGTGAATCAAATATATATACACCGCAACCAGCAACTACATGAGTCACCAGTTTGAATGCGTCTGCAGCACTGCCCTGTACAATGTAAATAATCCTTTCATTTAAAAACAAAATGGACATCTGAAATTGGAAATACTCTCAAATGAACCAAAATCAAATCAAACTGGAATTAGAATCTAATCGAAATGAGCGTGTGAATCTTAACCAAACTGAATAAGTATCAATAAACAGCTCTAACTAACCAACTATGTCCATCTCAACACCATTTGAAGCGAAAATACAAATCTCAAACTACAAATCTAAAATTATCTTATTTGACTGACTGCAAAATTCTATACTAGTGTACTGTACAAAGAACTTAAATCAGTTATTACAGTGCACTTTGTGGCCAAATTCAGCTAAATGTCAGCAGTCAAAAGGCTCCTGCAATCATGCTGCACTGTAAAGAGATTGACAACCATGTTGTTTGGGTCCAAGGCCTGGGTTTCTGCTGACTCACTGAGATGTCAAACTGAAATGTGGTCTCCTTGACGATGTAAAAGAGATTCCATGCATGAGAATATATCATCGGCACAGCAAACACGCAAGATTGTCCACATAACACTTTGCACACTTTAATTAATTTCTCTTCCCTGCATAGTCTAGCGGAATTGTCGTTTCCTCCCCCTTTACTCCATTCATGACCTTGTGGAGGATATTCGACGCAAGTTTTCCTCTGAATATTTACAATCTGTCTTCATAAATTGTGTTATGTGTGCATTTGTATTGGGGTTTTGTGGTGCACAGTACCTGCTGCATCAGCTGACAGACGGCAGAGCTAGCTGCAACAGAAACTAATTGATGTGTCTGAGACACACACTGATACAAAAACCATGTTGAGTGTAGCCAACCATGTCCCATTTCAACAAAGCATGTAAGAGGAATCAATCAGCTGGGAGCGATGCCTTTACACACATGCAGGAGGGCATTTGTGCACAAGACACCTCAGCACTACTACTTTGCAGCAGATGGAACGACTGGTAGAGTTAACTTTTTTTGACCTTGTGTATCCTAATTGCTTTTTGCATTTCAGATTCATAACCTCACTCTCATTACCCCACAACCCATCTGTCTTCCTTTAAACTGAGAGAGATAGTGACAGAGAGAGAGATTTGGCTATGTGTGTGTGCACTGGTGGTCTAAGCATTTTGTGCATTGTGAGTCTTAAGTACATTTTGATGCTTAATGTAACATGCATGAACACTCTTCAACAATGTACGTCTGATCTGGCAATTTTTAAATAGAACAAACTTCCACGCAGACATTGTCATGCACGCAACTGCACACAATGATTTATCTTTCCAAAATATGCAAGGACAAATACACACTTTCTGCCATAACCAAACACTGTAAATACACATCCTGTATTGATCCTTACTACATGACTCTCTTTGGAACACTTGATTCTGATTGGTCGATTCTGCAGTCAAATACCAAATGACCATATCAAATATCAATATAATAATGACCGCTGTTGGTAAATGTATTACAATTATTTATAAAATGTATATTATAAATATTAATAAAGAGTGTGATTTACTATATAATAATAATAATTATAATAATAATTATTATTATTATTAAAGATTGTGTTTAATGTATACTACTACTACTACTACTACTACTAATAATAATAATAATAAAACTGTAAATTTATTAATAATATATAAAAATAATCAAATTATTTATAAAAATGTATCACTATTATTATTAAATAATGTGTTTTACTGAATAATAATAATAATAATAATAATAATAGTGTTTTACTGTATACTACTACAACTACTAATAATAATAATAAATGTAACTGTAAATGTAAATTATTTATATATGTATATATATATATATATATATATATATATATATATATATATATATATATATATATATATATATATATATTATATGTTATTAATATTAATTAACATATTAATATGTTATGTTATTAATTATTTATTTATTAAATGTATTAATTATAATAATTATTATTATTATTATTATTAAATAATTTTACTGTATATTATTATTATACTAATAAATTATTATACAAAATTTTAATATATTTGATTATTGTTATTATAATTATTAGTTTAGGTATTTAAATATAATTTACTAAATGTGCTAAATTAAGTAAATCAGCCCTTTTCTTCACTGGGACTGTTGACTGGTCAAACCGTGTAGTCGCTTTAATAAATGTAGTGCCCTCATATGCAAAACCTGACACACACACACACACATTCTGAACCTTGTGCAACCACTCTGAGCTAAAAGCCCTGACACAGTGCCTGCAGCGTACCCACACAGATCAAGTTAATACAATCTCACAGATTTAATCTTACCGCCATACATACATCAACTCAAGCAACTACTGCATTTTATGCACCCTGCCCCATATCTTCCACAAATACTCACACTGTCATATGCCCTGTGACCCCCTAAAGTAAAGATCCCCTACCTTCGCCCCCTATAGTGCAGTCCAGTCAAGCACGCGTCTTCTCTCAGAGTTCCTTTTCACACCTGAAGAGTCTCTTTCCTCCTCTGTCCTGATAAAAACAAAGCAGGGTATCAACGGGACCCAGGAAGGTTCACGGAAACCTCTGCCTTCCTTTGCCTCGCTCTGCTGTAGTATATGTGACTATCCCAGCATCAGATAGGAATCCTCTCCTGCAGCAGTATCAGTATCAGCAACAGCAGCAGCCGACCGGCTCACCAGCTCAATGAGGGTGACTACAGGACTACTGCAGGAACAGCAGCATCAGACTCACACACACACACACACACACACACACACGCCCCTCTGCATGCACACACACACACACACACACACACACACACACACCAGGCCACGTTACTCCTGCCTTCACTCCACTCTACCTTATTCTGTCGAATAGCAGCACCGCTCTTTATTTCTTTTTCTTTTTTTCACAGTGGCTTCTCCATTCAGTCTCATCTACTTTGCCTTCCCTCATTCCAGTAGTATCCCTGATGCATGGGTTCTACTCCTCCTGGGATTTCCAGAAATACCAGAGAGTGCGCCTCAGAGCTGGATGACATTTCAGGGAATTTCTGGTGGGAAATATGGATTAAACATGACTCAGGTGCTTTGACAAGCTCTGCTGTAATGCATTCACTCACTATGAGATGATGACTGTGTTCACATGAACACAAACATACTGACATTAATCAGAATTTTGCCATTTATTATGTTATTTATCATGAAAACACTTATAAATATTCAACTGATTATTCAAATCTATAAAATATTGTAACGAAGGTTCTTTGTGTAATGGGAAGGAAGAGGACAGGAATCGGCTTTAGGGCTGCTGACAGTCTTTATTCTCACCAGAGAAAAAATATCCAACACATAAACAAAAAGACGGTGCAACGCACACTCAATAATTCCACATCCAAGGACGGGCTTCACTCCACGACACGAGCACAGCTCACTTAGTCCGACTGTCAGCAGTCCCTCTCTCTCTCCCACGCTCCTGCTTCTCCTGGCGTTTTATCCTGTCTCCACGCCAGTTACTGGAACGAGAAACAGGTGTTCGTGATTTACATTCAACCCGTTCAATCACCGCACATCCCCAGACACTCCCTCCTGCCGCAGACCCCGCTAAACCACGCCCCCCTCGCCACATACCCCCACCGCCCGACTCAGGCCGGGAGCCGTCCGGCCTGCAGCCCCCCCCCCACCCCCATTTCTGGAGAGGAAGTCGGCCACAGCCATCTGAACACCCGGCCTGTGGATCACTTTGAATTTAAAAGGCTGTAAAGCAAGATACCAACGAGTGATCCGCGCGTTGGTGTCCTTCATGCGGTGGAGCCACTGCAGAGGGGCATGGTCCGAACAGAGGGTGAATTCCCGCCCCAGGAGATAATAGCGGAGGGTGAGGACGGCCCACCTGATGGCTAAACACTCTTTCTCCACGGTGCTGTACTTAGCCTCTCTTAGAGAGCTTGCGGCTAATGTACAGCACCGGCCGCTCCTCACCCTCTATCTCCTGGGACAGGACCGCACCCAGCCCTCTGTCCGACGCGTCTGTCTGCAACAAAAGGGGAGAGAGAAATCAGGGGAATGAAGTAACGGCCCGCCACATAAAGCAGCCTTCACCTGGGTGAAGGCCTGCTGGCACAGCTCCGTCCACTGGACCGTATCTGGTGCATCCTTTTTAGTCAGATCAGTCAACGGGCTGGTGAGGTCCGAATAATTAGGAACAAACCTTCTGTAATATCCCGCCAGCCCGAGGAACTGTCTTACCTCCTTTTGGTCTTGGGACGCGGACAGGTTGCAACCGCTGCTGTCTTATCAATTTGGGGACGCACCTGTCCATATCCCAAGTGGAAGCCCAGATACCTTACTTCCACGCGCCCAATTGCGCACTTCTTCGGGTTGGCCGTGAGCTCCAGCCCCTCTCAGCGATCTCAGGACAGCCCTCAAATGCTGCATATGCCGCTGCCAATCATTACTAAAAATAATAATGTCATCCAGATAGGCAGCCGCGTACGCAGCATGGGGCCGTAAGATCTTGTCCATGAGTCGCTGAAAGGTAGCCGGTGCCCCGAACAGCCCGAACGGAAGGGTCACGAATTGGTGTAATCCAAACGGCGTCGTGAAAGCGGTCTTTTCTTTGGATAATGGAGACAAGGGGATCTGCCAATACCCTTTGTTAAGTCCAGTGTCGAATAAAAGCGAGCTGTACCGAGCCGGTCAAGCAATTCGTCCACACGCGGCATTGGATACGCGTCGAATTTCGACACTGCATTCACCTTGCGATAATCCACACAGAACCGTACTGAGCCGTCTGTTTTGGGGACCAAAACTATCGGGCTCGCCCAGTTACTGCTGGATTCCTCTATTACCCCCATTTCAAGCATTGCCTCTAATTCTGCCTGAACCACTTTTTTTTTGTGTTCAGGTAACCTATACGGCCGGCTGCGAATCACCACGCCCGGCTCTGTCTCGATGTGGTGCTGAATGAGGTCAGTACGGCCCGGTAGGGGAGAGAACACGTCGGCAAATTCAGCCTGTAATTTGGAAACATCAGTGAGCTGTGAGGGCGAAAGGTGATCTCCCCCCGGGGCCAGAGCGAGGGATTGTTTTTTTACATTCGCCTCTGGCCCGAGATCATCCTCCCCGCTAATCACCGTCGCCAGCATCACTGATTCCGCCTCACTCCACTTTTTCAGGAGGTTGAGGTGATAAATTTGACGTGCCCCTCTCCTATCGGACCGTATTACTTCATAATCGAGATCACCAACTCGCCGTGTGACCTCAAATGGTCCTTGCCACTTCGCCAGTAATTTTGAGCTTGATGTGGGGAGTAATACGAGCACTTTCTCTCCCGGTGCAAATTTACGCAGATTAGTTCCCCTGTTATACAACCGGCACTGTCTGTCCTGGGCTTGTAACAAATTCTCCATAGATAGCCGCCCCAAAGTGTGGAGTTTTGTTCTCAAGTCCAGCACATACTGAATTTCATTTTTTGATTGAGACGGTCCGTCCTCCCAAGATTCTCTTAGGACATCCAACACCCCGCGGGGGTGGCGCCCAAAGAGAAGCTCGAAGGGGAAAACCCCGTGGAGGCTTGCGGGACCTCTCGCACAGCGAACAACAGGGGTTCCAACCATTTATCCCAATTTTTGGCGTCTTCTTGAACGAACTTACGAATCATGGATTTAAGCGTGCGATTAAAACGTTCGACCAGCCCGTCCGTTTGTGGGTGAAAGACGCTGGTTCGAATCGAGTTAATGCCCAACAATTCGTACAGTTCGCGTAGCGTACGTGACATAAACGCCGTGCCTTGATCAGTGAGGATTTCTTTCGGAATCCCCACTCGGGAGATTAAACTGAAGAGGGCGTCCGCAACACTCTTAGCGGAAATGTTGCGGAGAGCCACTGCTTCTGGATATCGTGTTGCATAATCCACAATGACCAATGCAAAACGATGCCCTCTCGCTGATCGCTCTAATGGCCCGATGAGGTCCATGCCAATTCGTTCGAAGGGGACCTGCATTAATGGAAGGGGGCGCAAAGGCGCTTTTGGAGTGGCCGGAGGATTTACCAGCTGACATTCACGACAAGACGCGCACCACCTGCGCACGTTCTCGTGAATGCCCGGCCAAAAGAATCGGGTCATGAGGCGATTTAGTGTCGCTGTTTGTCCTAAGTGTCCAGCCATTGGGTTGGAGTGAGCCGCATGGAAAAGCATTTCCCTGCGGCTCTTTGGTACTCAACAACTGGGTTGTATCTTCCTTTGATTGAGTGTCTTGGGTCACTCGATACAACCTATCTTTAATAATCGCAAAATAGGGATAAGTTAGTGGTCGTCCAGGCTGGAGAGGCTGACCGTCAATCGTACTGACCCTCTCAAACGCATTTTTCAGCGTCTCATCGTGAGACTGCTCCAGGGGAAAATCATCACGGTCCGAGAGAATCAGTCTCCCGATCCCGCTCGGTTCCCCTGAGGCAGTCACCACTGGTCCCCGGTCAGTCTCCCCGCCTGCACTCGCACTTCCCTTCCCCGCGTACACTTACTCCAAGAGGCACCCGAGCATAAATGCCCCAATAATTTATTAAATGCGGGCCAATTCGTCCCCAAAATTAACGGGTGCCGGAGGTGCGGATTAACTGCCACCTCCACACTATGCTTTTGACCCCTAAATAGAATCCCGACTGACACCAACGGATAACTCGCGATATCCCCGTGCACACACCGTACCTTAACCACGCGGCCTGTATCCAATGCCCCGGATGAAATCAGGCTTTGATGCACGGAGGTTTGGTTACAACCCGAGTCCACCAAAGCCTGATATGTACCCCCCTTGATACTCACTGGTATCTGGTACTGACCGGGGGCGACCTGCAGGTCGTCCGGGACCCGGATCAATGTCCCCACCTCCATCACTGGGCACCGGTCTATGAAGTGATCCGGGTCCCCGCAACGCCAACAGGCCGGCCCAGACCTGCCCGCCGCTCCAGTGGCGGAGAACGGGCCGAATGATTGGCGTGGAGAGAGGGGAGAAGCAGGCGCGGGGTCCAGCCCGGCGGTGGCCAGTCCCGCCCCTGGGCGGGGCTCTTGGCGCCACGAACTGCCGAGGATCCGTTCCACCCGCCCCTCGGGGCGGAACACGAGGCGGGCCGGGCGGACGGGACCTAGGTAGAGGGACAGGTTTAGAGAGAGAGAGGAAGAAGAGAGGGAGAGAGAGAGACAGATGGCAGGGATTCGCCGACCCCTGGGCACGCCACCAAGTGGTCCTCCGCCAATTGGATGGCCGAATCCAGCGACGTGGGCCGGTGGCACTGGACCCACTCGGCGGTCTTCTTTGGGAGCCGAGTGGTGAACTGTTCCAGCACCACGCGATCGATCATTTGCTCCGCGTCGCCTCCGTCGGCCATCAGCCATTTGCGGCACGAGTCCCGGAGCTGTTGGGCCAACACGAAGGGTCGGCCCGCCTCCCCCAGCTCCAGAGACCGGAAGCGCTGACGGTGCTGCTCGGGGAGCGGCCGACCCGCTGCAGGATGGCCCTTGAGGTCGTTGAAGACCAGGAGGTTCTGGACGGGCAGCTGCTGTGCTGCCACCTGCGACTCGCCCGAGAGCAGCGGGACGAGCCGCATGGGCCACTGGTCCCGGGGCCAACCTGAGACCTCAGCAGCCTTTTCGAACAGGTCCAGGAAGGCCTCCGGGTCATCTTGCGGGCCCATCTTCTGCAGTGGCAGCTGGAAGGGGCCAGCAGCTGCCGCGCTGGTCGCCGTGGGAACCTCCCGGTCTATCCAGCTCCGGAACCTCTCACGGTCCTCGTGCTGGCCCTGGATGATCGCCTCGAAGCGGCGTTCCTGGTCACTCCGAAGATCCATCAGGGCCCGATGTTGTTCTTGATGCAGGACCGCGAGGGATGCAATGATGTCCGCAAACGGCTTTCCAGCGGCGGGGGATGCCTGCATGGCGGCGGCTTCCGTCTTCCTTCCCGGGTTTCGGCACCAGTGTAACGAAGGTTCTTTGTGTAATGGGAAGGAAGAGGACAGGAATCGGCTTTAGGGCTGCTGACAGTCTTTATTCTCACCAGAGAAAAAATATCCAACACATAAACAAAAAGACGGTGCAACGCACACTCAATAATTCCACATCCAAGGACGGGCTTCACTCCACGACACGAGCACAGCTCACTTAGTCCGACTGTCAGCAGTCCCTCTCTCTCTCCCACGCTCCTGCTTCTCCTGGCGTTTTATCCTGTCTCCACGCCAGTTACTGGAACGAGAAACAGGTGTTCGTGATTTACATTCAACCCGTTCAATCACCGCACATCCCCAGACACTCCCTCCTGCCGCAGACCCCGCTAAACCACGCCCCCCTCGCCACAAATATTTTTTCAATTTTGGCACATATTGTGTATACTTTTTTATGGTTAATCTTTTTACTTTCATTTTTATCATTCAATTAATTCATTTAAATTTGACTGAAAATTCCTACCATACCTATGAGAAAATTGAAAAATAGATATGAGATAAACATTGTGAATATATTCCGATATTAATCATATAATTGGTCATATTCCAACTATAAAAACAGTGTAAACTCATTAACCAGATTAAGCCAAAATTCTGGTTTCTGCAAATCTGTAGAAATATGCATCAATTTCCATATTCTTATAATAATCAGAATTTTCATATTTTTGTAAATGCTTATCTTATTCCGCTCTGCTGATGCTATGGGAACACGCCCTTGCAGAACATAGTGTCTGAGGTACGTGTACAAACACGCAATATAATGGCGAACGCAGTTTGATGTCATCACAAGGTGCGCCCCAACGTACAAGATGGGCACCTGAGAACATGTCATTAGCTTCTTTGCCTTTAGGAAGCCACTTGTTTGAGTGCTGTGAGGTAGAAGGTAGAAGGTAAGCAGAATAATGACCGTGCCTGCATTTCTTAATGCCTGGCGATTGTCATGAGCTGTGTGTTATTTGTCTAGGAGCGGAGCATGCACTTTCAGCCCTCAAGGGGGTTGGATGCATTAATTGCAGTGATTTCTCACTGAGAAAGCTTCAGCTCTATCTAACCACTGGCTCTATCCCTGCATTTGCTGAGCCCGCGTGCAGGTTACGATAGTGGGAATCTCAGACAGACCTGGTAGAGGAGCGTGAGGGTGTTCCCCTCACCTTTCTCGCTGGCTCCATTGTCTTTGTGCCAGAAGCAAAAGCCCACTGAACGGTTTCTTTTGTGGAAAGCGTGAATTCATTGCTATTGCTGATTCAACTGCTGATTGCGATGAGCTGGTAAAACTTATAACTCGTGCCACAGCCAGACAGAGTTTAAGCTTGTCCAGCTCAAAGCACAAGACTGCGGAAGGTCGTTTAGATGGAAGATATCTGCAGAATCATAATTTACAGCTCTGGTGAGCCTTCCATTTCTTCCAGACCTGCATACTGAGGTAACAGGTGCGTGGAGACATCCATACTCTGCCCATGTGGTCTATTCAGCTTCAAGTTATTTGAATGTAGAAGGGTTGAGAGAACAGGGTTATGGGTGGATGCCTCGAGTGGAATTTAGGGAATTACATTTCTCCAGAGATATCCTCATCACCGAAGGCTCCCTTTTTGCCCTCTAAACTATGTCAGACGACATCGGACATCGGTTGGTGAGCAGAGAGTATGTGCAACTGGGCAGACTGGTGGAGCACAATATGGCTGTACTGGAAGCTTACCAGGCAGATCTGCTTTAAGACCTCGGGAGAAGGGTTTATCTCCTGAGCCGGTCTCTGAACTGCGTATGGCCACAGATCTAGATCTCTGTGCCACCAAGCAGGTGGCCGCTCTACTATCCATCCATGGCTGCTAAGGTGGCAATGGAGAGACACCTTTGTCAGGGATCAAGGAGTCAGATAAAGCTGTTTGGCACTGCCTATGAGATGGTGGTGGTTAGGTTTAGAGAGGTGAGAACGCAGTCGGCTGCCTTCGGGTAGTATATCCCTCGCAGAGTTCAGGCCCCTCCTTTATGCCCTTTCCAGGAAGGTATTCCTGGGGAGAAGAGCAGAAGACAAGTGAGGCTACCCCGGCCTCCCCCTCTGAGGAGTGGGGGACAAAGGCGGAGCAATAGGCCCAGGCTCTCACCCCAGTTTTTTCATTCCCTTCAGCTCCTCATAAATCGTCTTTGCCCTTTCCAGGAATGAGTTCCTAGGGAGAAGAGCAAATGGCGAGAGTGGCTAAAAGCTAGCTCTCCTTCTGAGGAACTGGGGGCAGAGCAAAACTGTATTAAAAGCCACACACAGATCTGGGTGCCATTAACCGGGGGGGGCTCAAGTCTGTGCCCCCATTTTCATTCCTTTCAGGTCCTCCTAGATCATCTGCGCCCTTTCTAGGAATGAGTTCCTGGGGAGAAGAGCAAAAGTTGAGTGGCTAAAGCTAGCTCTCCTTCTGAGGAACTGGGGATGTTAATATGTAAATATTTGCTGCACGCTTTCCTCTCAGTAACAAAATAAAATAAACAACAAAAATGAGAAAACAGCTAGCATGTTTTATGGAAAGCATAAGAAAAGCATGTGATAACAATGAACAAGCTGTGCAAATTAACACTATAAAGCGTCTATCCATTCTTTTACCCACGGAGCCCAAAAAGTGGCCTAAAATGCTTACTGTAGCTCGAGAAGCAGGCTGTTTTGCTCCTATTGTTGTTAGTTGGGGGTAGGGCTGGGGGATATATCGCATGTGATTGTCACGCGCATTTTGTCAGTAAAGCCAGCCGAACTTAGCCCCGCCCACAACATTTTGAGGTCGGGGAGTTCGGTCTGGACTCGATCCGTAGAGGAGTAATTATGCCCGAACAGAAACCAATCACATTTGTCAGGGCGTTGATTGACAGATTATCACCAGAAACGTAATCAGCCATGTCATCAAAGAGCGCTTGGGTTGAAGTAATTTACAACAATGATGGCTGTTGTTGAAGAACTGAGATGTGTAGATTCTGCCATCGTGTCCGTTATAGAAGATAAGGAGCAAGTACTCTGTGTATACTTATTCTTTTTACAACACTGGCAAAGATTGTTTACGCTCATCTTCTACTAGTTCCAGCATGTGTGCAGTTGAGTTCTGTTGACAAATATGCGTCGCTTAACATGCATCACTTACTCTGTAGCTCTGATTGGTTGTAGGTCTATCCAAATGAGGTCTTTCCTGGATCGGTTGAAATACACCCCCATAATCAAAGTCCAATGGAGCAGTATCAGTATCATATTCGAACTAGAATTGAGTATGACCACATCAGGCTAGCCATCACCTGATTTCAAATGGAGCGGCATTTAATAGACAGAACCGTAGATCACTGACAAGCCAAGCAATATCACGTTCATATCGCAGATGAATCACCTTTGATAATGAACGCGATATTGCGTGGCTTGTCAGTGATCTACGGTTCTGTCTATTAAATGCCGCTCCATTTGAAAGCAGGTGATGCCGATTAAGCGGTAATCACGGAACCGGCTTTACTGACAAAATGTGCGTGACAATCACATGCGATATATCCCCCAGCCCTAGTTGAGGGTCATAGGCTTAGCTGAGGCTTTGTCTATTTCTGGTAGCTCTGCTCTAATGGGGTTTGGACTCTCCTGGTGCATGGCTCGGAGTAGTTTGGATTGTTCTTTAAACATAGAAGCTTCGGGACCTTCCTAACCTGGTAGGAGTAATACGTTGCAAGGCCCGCTCACCTGCCAACACGCTAATGGCTCGGGGCTGAGGCTTCTGAGCTTTAGTGCTAAGATTGTTAGTTCAAGAATAACAAGCAGGCATTAGTCAGCATGGCATAGTTGGTATGGTGTCCCCATAGTGTCAGCAGCTGATGCAGTGTTGGGTTACATATGTAACCCCAGTTCCCTGAGAAAGGGAAAGTGACACCGGCATCACCATAGCTTCAGCAGCTGATGCAGCGTCTCATTCCCATTCTCAGGGAACCGGGGTTACATATGTAACTCTAGACATTTCTGGAGGTACTATCACCCCATATATGTACCAGATGAAATCCACATGTCTTTCAAAGGACAAAAAAAAGTCACCTTTTTAAATGTTTTGGAGAAAAAAATGTAAAAATATTTCTATACATTTTTACCCATATCGCCCAGCCCTATTCTTGTTTGCTGTTTTCAAGGACGTAAAAACATTTATTAGTTGGCTGAATTACTGTGCAAAATAATTAAAATACATCATACAAATGGCAAGAGAACCCACAAAAGAACAGCAGGAAAAGAAAGTACCTTAATTTAATCAAAATATGGTAAATATACAACTTTTTGTAAAATGTAAAATACGTGTAAAATACTGGCTCAGGAAAACATCTTGACTGGCTATTGGTGTTTCATGGTTGAATGCTAGTACAAATTTGTAACTGCTAGACTAAGAACTCATTTTACTACATTAAATTGTTCATCCAAACCAAAGAGCAAGAGTGGGTGTTGACAGGGTGCGATATTCACACTGTGCTCATCAAAACATGAAGGAATCTGTGTCTTAAAGAAAGCGAGCAAAAGAAAAACGTTTCAGACGACACAACCCAGTTGAAGTTCATTAGACCTATCGAGCTGGAACATTAGCCTGATTAAATGATTGCTGTTTTAGGGACTCTTAACCAAGGCAAATAAGAGAGAAGCACGCATCTGGAACCTGCCAAAACAAATCGCTCAAGCGCCGCAGCGTCCGGTGCTTCATTAGTGGAGGATGATGCGCACGTTTAACCTGAGCTCCGAAGGAGGGGTGCAGACTGGCTGCTCACGTATGCCCAGACTCTGAGGTAATTACATTTCCATTCAGCGCGGCCTTTCACAGATTCCATTTTGCTTATCAAATATGTCCAAACCTGATCTGAGATCAGATTGGGATTCATAAAAGCTTATTAATTACAGCAGGCAAAAAGAATGACAGAGCTGGGTAATTGAAAAAGGCTTCGTAGGTGTGTACGTGTCCATAATAAGTGAGGAATGAGAGAAACCTCACACACACACACACACACACACACACACACACACACACACACACACACACACACACCTCCTGGAGTGAGTGTGCATTTGGCTGTGGCTTAAGACCATATTGGCTCTGGTATTAGCTTTGTGTTCCTAGAGTAATTAGTCGTCTGGAACCGTTGGAACTTCAGGTTTTGATCAAAAGTTTAGAATAATTAGGGTTGTTTAATGTTTTTGAAAAAGAAGTCTCTTATAATCACCAAGGCTGCATTTATTTAATTAAATATTTATTTATGTGATGGCAAAGCTGAATTTTCAGCATTATTACTCCAGTCTTCAGTGTCACATGATCCTTCAGAAATCATTCTGATATGCTGATTTGGTGCTCAATTATCATCAGTTATTTTTGGAAGCCAGTTATTAATAATGGTTCTTATCATCAATGTTGAAAACATTTCTATGAAAAATAGAAAGTTCGAAAGAACAGAATTCAAATAGAAATCTTTTGTAACATTTACTGTATCTTTTGATCAATTTAATGAGTTTCTTGAGCACCAAATCAACATAGAATGATTTCTGAAGGATCATGTAAATTAATATTGAAAACAGTTATTTTAAATCATAATAATATTTCACAATTTTACTGTTTTACTCTATTTTTGGTTAAATAACTGCAGCATGTCGAAACTTCTAGCTGGTGGAACAGCATAGCCATGACTAATTGACAAATGAAATCTTACTTGTTACTTGTCTAAGTCTTGAAAGTTAGTTAAGAAGCATGGTGGGAAAATCAGCATACCAATATCTCATGCTGATGACCAGAATATGATGAAAACCAGTGGAGCCCTCTAAAACCATCAGCTTTCGCAGCTCTCGTGACCCCATAAAGAATGTTCAATAGAGTTTATACAGACACAGTCACAGTGGTATTGAATTACGGCAGATGAATGAGCAGATACCAGAACATGCACCTCTACTAGCACTTAACAAAGGATAGTGATGTATGGGATGTTGTCAGGATGCCATGTTTCTTTACAACAAAAACACTGCAGTTTCAAGTATCTGGCAGAGTAGTCAGCAGTAACCTGAGGGAAGTCAATTTTGTTGTTTACAGCACGGATGCTGATACATAGAATGGTAGATAAAGCTGGTCTATTAGGATTAGCTTTTAGCTTAGCACATTTTTCTGTCAACTTGCACATCATCTCATTTGGACAGTGACAAACTATATAGGTGAACAAGAGTGTGTGCTATAATCTGTATTTGTATGATATTGGATGTTTAAATGTATTCTCAAAATTAGGAGTAAAGGCCCATTCACTCCAAGGATGAAAACTATAACGATAAATATAAAGTTTCAATAATAGTTCTAACTCAGATATAACAACAACTATACAGATGTTATCAATGGAATCATTTTCCAAATAATTTTTTTCCAGCTGACTTTGACAGCAAATCCGATTTCGTACCGACCTTAAATATACACCCCCCCCCCCACCCCAAGGGACAACCACCCATGAGTTTATACATCCATCCACTGACAAAGTATCCATTCCAAAATGTAACTTATCTCGTCAGTTTGATGCTGTCCTAACCCCTCTAAGAGGGATTTTGCTGTCTAACATTAACTTTGAGCCGATTCCTCACTCGATAAATAAACGTGTTACTTCTGTCACTATTCACTGAGCGTAAAAACTGCTGCAGTCACCACAACTATTAAGAATCCTGGCTTACATCTGAGTTTAATAACTACAACCCAATCTCTGCCTCTCTCTCCCAACATTACAAAAAAGAATTGCTGCCTGCCAGCTACAGTCACACCTACTTTCTAATAATCTCCACAAGCCTTTTCAGTTTTTTGTCAATTCCACAATAATCAGACAGCTCTCCTCAGAGTCATTAATGACCATCTCATCTCTGCAGACTCTAGGGCCTTTGGAATTCTTATTTAGCTTGATCTGAGCACAGTTTGACAAGAGTCTGTCATGGCATACACTTTTTCTTGACTCTTAGCTATTTGTATCACTGGCACCCCTTTGTCCTGGTTTACTTCCTGCCTCGCTGACAGATGATTTATCATCCCACCACAAACACAAATCCTCCAATGCACTCCTCACTCAAGGTGTCCCCCAGCATTAGGACTCTCCTTTTTATAATCAACACGTATCCCCTCGGTCAAATCATCTGTTGTTGTCTCGGCTATCCTTATTATGCCCGATGACCTGCATATTTATATTACTTAAAAGTCCTACTGAGATTGATGGAGTTTTTTCTGAACAGTCCTTTTTGGCATCACATTTGACCCATCTATCATTTTCAAATAGCAAATCAGCTCATGTTCTTTCATCTCTGCAACGTTGCACATTTCTCTGTGTATATTCCTCTGACAACCAAAAATACAAATGTCAAGCCTTGTGTGTGTATATTTTATATATATATATATATATATATATATATATATATATTATATTATATTATATTATATTATATTATATTATATTATATTATATTATATTATATTATAGTATAGTATATTATAGTATATTATATTATATTATATTCACTGTTGACATAGTAAACAGTTTACTGTCACCATCACAATTCACACACATACTTTAAAGGTTAGTGGTAACACTTTACAATAAGGTTCATTAGTTAACTTTAGTTAACTACATTAGTTAACATGAACTAATCATGAACTGCACTTCTAAAGCATTTATTAATCGTTGTTAATGTTAATTTCAACATTTACTAATACATTATTAAAATCTTAATTATGCTCTGTGAACTAACATGAACAACTATTTTCAATAACTAATATTAAAGGATTAGTTCACTTTCAAATAAATTAAAATTTCCTGATAATTTACTCACCCCCATGTCATCCAAGATGTCTTTCTTTCTTCAGTTGAAAAGAAATGAAGGTGTTTGATGAAAACATTCCAGGATTTTTCACCTTATAGTGGACTTCAATGGCCTCCAAACGGTTGAAGGTCAAAATTACAGTTTCAGTGCAGCTTCAAAGGGCTTTAAACGATACCAAATGAGGAATAAGGGTCTTATGTAGCGAATTGATCTGTCATTTTCACACTGAAACTGTAATTTTGGCCTTCAACAGTGGAGTCCATATAAGTCCACTATAAGGAGAATAATCCTGGAATGTTTTCATCAAAAACCTTAATTTCTTTTTGACTGAAGAAAGAAGGACATGGACATCTTGGATGACATGGGGTAGAGTAAATTATCAGGAAAATTGTATTTGAAAGTGAACTAATCCTGTAACAAAGATTAGTAAATACAGTAACAAATGTACTGCTCATGGTTAGTTCATGTTAGTTAATACATTAACTAATGTTTAACTAATGAACCTAATTGTAAAGTGTTACCAGGTTAGTTCACCCAAAAATGAAAATTCTGTCATTAATTACTCACCCTCATGTTGTTCCAAACCTCTAAGACTTTTGTTCATCTTCGGATCACAAATGTCCATCCATAGACAGCTACGCAACTGACACTTTGATGCCTCAAAAAGTTCATAAAGAGATAATAAAACAAATCCATATGAATTGAGAGGTTTAGTCCAAATTTTCTGAAGAGACTCAATTGTTTTATATGATGAACAGATTGAATTTTGGCTTTTACTCACATATAAACTTTCATCAACTCACACATCAGTTGGTAAACAGAAGCTCAAGCATGTTTGCTTGATGCATGTGAGAACCAATGAGGTTCATTCTCATGTGTTACGCATCATCGTGTTTGTGCTTCTGCAAGAACCAATGAGGTTCATTCTCGTGTCACGCATTAAGTTTTTTTCTCGAGCTTCAAGCTGTTTCGGTTGAGTTTCTGTTTATGTTCGCTGATCAACGTTTATTTGTGAATAAAGTCCTAAATTAAATCTTTTCATCATTTAAAGCGATCGAGTCTCTTCAGAAAATTTGGACTAAACCTCTCAATTCATATGGATTCCTTTTATGATCTCTTTATGAAATTTTTGAAGCGTCTATGGAGGGACAGAAAGCTCTCAGATTTAAAACAAAAAGATCTTCATTTGTGTTCCGAAGATGAACGAAAATCGTACGGGTTTGGAACGACATGAGGGTGAGTAATTAATGACAGAATTTTCATTTTTGGGTGAACTAACCCTTTAAAAGAAGACATTTTAGATGTCTGATACTATACAGTGTGTATGTTTGTACTGGTGGCTATAATGAATGCTTGCTGTGCATGTGTCGGTAAGAAGTACACATTTTTAAGAATGGGCCCGTCATGGCAAAGCTGCTGAGGGTTTTTGGAGGTTAAATGGAGTCAGCCTTTTCTGCTGATGATGGCCAAACTGAAAGCCTGCAGCTTCCCTTAAAAACAGAGCATGTGTAAAAAGAAAAAAAAAAGAGAATAACAAATACTCTTTTCACTAGGAGCTACAGGCAATATTTTGCTCAGCAGATGTAATTAAATTATGCTGGTGCATTCAGTAAAAGCTATGCTCTAGGAACAGTGATTCTCACAATATCTCACACAAACAGAATGCTTTCACTCACTTTAAGTTCAAACAGATGCATCTATACCAGAAACTTCATGTCCATTCAAACTGACACATGTCCTCTTATATTGCTGGGTTGGGTTGGGTAGGGTTGGGATGGGATGGGATGGGATGGGATGGATGGATGCCTTATTTTGCCTAGGGAAATGAATGTGATCAAAAGAAAAACAACTGAACAAAGCCAGTGATCTATACTACAGCACTTCCTGTACAATCCACCAGAGCATGCTTGAATGGGTTAGAGGGCAAATGTTCTTTTTGCTTTTGTTGGGTCTTTTGTGAGGAAAAATCTTGCACGCATATAAGCAACCCTTATGCTATTAATTTCAATTCCCCTGAGGCGTGAAGGTACATCACAAATCCACACAACAAATACACAAACACACACACACATTCTGAGTACGCACAGACATCTCATCTGTGGAGGTTAAAGGGTTGCCACGGCTCCCCTTGCAAAGACGGATGGGCTTTTCAAAGATGAGACTTCCCATCCTTCATCCCTCTCTTCCTACCATCTCTCCCTCTTTCCTCAGCCATCCCTCCATCCAAAAGGTAAATCAATATAAATTACACTCCTCTGTAATGCCGGTCTGTTCCCCTCTCTCAGGCAGAAGACACATAAATTAAACTGTAGGCCAGAATAACAGAGAAGGGTGGGGGAGAACCAGCTAATCAGAGAATGAGACTGAGAGACCAGCCTGAAAGAGACCGACTATGTTCATTACAACCACAGAAAAACAAAGCACCTGCATCCATAACCATGAAGATCACAATATCAAATTGTCTGTCTGACATATAGTGCTCATATCCAAAAATACAGCAGAACGCAGCCTTTACAAACTGCATCACTGAAGCACCACGTAAGCATGACTGTCTGTTTTACAACATGGTACAGCCTGTCTGTCTTCTATTCAACAGAATATTGAAGGCAACGGAAAACAAGGTATGGAAAAACCTCACTCACCTCACGTTCGTTCACACTGTCTGTCCAAATACGATTATTTGTGTATCCAACTGGAATCTGATCTAAAATTATTGACGTCCACATTGTGATCCGATTTCCAGAAATGCGATAATGAATAGGACTTCAAACCACATAAATGTAGCTTGAAACAGATTTGTAAAAATTGCATTTCATGTGATTTTTGGCCATTCACACTTGCTAAATCTAATCGGATTTCAATCGGATATGCACAAAAATCAGATTTGGATTGACAGTCTGAACGTACAGTAACCTCATTTACTAGTCAGTGGGGCAGCACAATTAATCAAATTTCTAATCGCGATTACGATTACGGATGCTTCAATTTCATAATCGATCAAAGGCGTGATTACATCCCAAAAATATCCACTTATCCACCTTATTCCTGACTAGCCTACTGCATTTCGAATTATGGGTTGTAGGGCTGTCAAACGATTAATCGCGATTAATCGCATGCAAAATAAAAGTTTGAGTTTGCCTAATATATGTGTGAGTACTGTGTATAATTATTATGTATATATAAATACACACAAATTTATGTATATATTTAAGAGAAATTTGTTATTTATGTACAAAATATTTTTATTTATATATAATAAAAATGATATAAAAATATAAATAAATACATATACTTGTAAGTATTTCACAAATATATACATGAATGTGTTTGTATTTATATATAATAATTACACAGAGTACTCACACATATATTAGGCAAACTCAAACTTTTATTTTGTATGCGATTAATCGCGATTAATCATTTGACAGCCCTAATGGGTTGCACTTCCGGTTTGAGGAACTTCCATTTAAAAAGACTGAAACAAATCATTTCAAATCATAAGGTTATCAAATAAAGCTTATCCGTCAGTTTGACAATTTTTCTTTCATATTTTATTTTCAGACATCATGAGAATAATGTAACGCTTGGTATTTTAACATAACGTTATAACAAGAACATCTATGGCAAGAGCTCTTTTCAATCGCTGTTTTCTATCCTCGTGATTATTTTCTTTTGTCCCTTTGCATTCCGCTGTAATAGTATGAAAAAGGACAACATATACTGCATATCTGTGGTCTGTTCTACCGATATAATTTACGATGTATCCCATTAATAATTCACTGGAATGCATGAAGAATCTCTCGTTTTTCTCCTCAAAGCCTCACGTCTCTTTCCAGGTTTGTTTTGCACCGTTTGCTCAGGCTCTGGCTGAGCTGTTCTCAGCTCTGTCAAAATAAAAGTCTCCCACTGCATCAAAATAAAATTCACAACAACAAGTGCAGTTTACTTCACTTCAGAGTTCCTACCTGCGGTGCAAATGCAACCAGGAAAATGGACATAGGGGAAGATTAGTTCTCGGGGAACTACCCTGGTGGCTAGCTCCTATAACTAAGTTCCTAGAACAACATGGTGCGAAAGCCCCTATTATTATTACATGCATATGTTTACTTTTTTATTATTATTTAGAAACCAAACCAATGTATAGTTGACATTTGTGGTTTAATGCTATAGAAAAGCAATAAATAAAAATTCAGCAAGAGTGTTTTCAGCTTGTTTTTAATATAAAAATATATGACAATTAGCCTAGGATTTTTGTCATAATTGTGCAGCCATACTAGTCAGTTTAAAAGTGAGCTTCATATTCTTCATAGATTTAAAATTTTATAATAATCAACCCAGGGACATAAAAGTGCGTAAAGTAACATATAAGGCTACTGCAAAAATCTGTTTGCCCACTATATTACAGCAGCACTTGTTAGAGAATCAAGTTTCCAAGTTAAAAGCAACACATAATGTCAAGTAACTGCAATCAAGCTACAAAATGCCAAGCATGGGCTTGTATTTGGTGTAGCAGCATGCAGCCCATCTGTGTGCTCTAACACATGTTGCTTCAACATCAGTCTTGTTCTTGTATGTCTTTCGTAAAACACACAAAGCAGCACACAACTGATTTGTCCTCTGTTCAACACATGTTTCTATAGCAACACAGCCTGTCTGTCCTTAGTACAAAATGTTACTACAGCACCGTACAGCCTGTCTGTCTGCTGTACAACATGTGTTACTGCAGCAACCCGTTTGTCTTTCATACAGGATGTCACTCTGTCATACAACGTACAGTATTTATCTCGGAATTGCCAATATGATTTGTTCAATAACAAAAACAAATAAATGTCAACACACTCCCTATATTCTATGTGCTATACATTGTTTATTCATTTTCTAAATGCACATTTGTAAACAATATGTGCATGTTTCTTTTATTTATTTATTTAACTTAGTGATGTACTGTATGCTGGACTTCTCCAATCATTTAGTTTACTCAAATCCCAGTCCTTTCTTGCAATTCCCAGCAAGCTTGTATTTGCATATTTCCTTGCATTCAGATCTGCCTCCATTTTGGAGTGCAACACACAAATCTAACTGGTGGAGAGAACCAAGTCCTCGCCCTACGAAAGAAAATATCTATTGCTGCTACTGTTTCAGCAATAGCATCATGGCAATTCCACAAGATACTTTGTTTTGTGCCTAACAGGCTGATTGCTATTAGCATGCTAATGCCAAACTCTGTCAGCCATACAATACTGTATGTGTTAAAGGTGCTCTAAGTTTCTAACTTCAATCACATGCCCATGCCCTCAATCCAAAACTCTGCCTTCCAAAGACGTGTCAACCAACCTGATCTCAGCCATCTCTGACAGACTCGTTTTGGCTGTTTACACAGACTATAGCTATCACAGAGACAGCTGTGATTTCTCAGGACACCCATTTCAGTGATATCTGTCAAGTAGAAGACATATAACGTGTGGTATTCCCTCCCCATGAAAAAAAAATAAATTCTCAGCACAATAATAAATAGCCTGTCATGACAAACTGCTTGTGTGCGTCACAATACACTTGTTTTTGTGAATATTTCATGATTATGTATGCGGTCAGATGTTTTACCGATACTTTGCACTAAAAATTTGAATAGTCAAGATTATTTTCTTCCTTCTTGGGTCAGTCTCAGAATAACAGTTTTGCCTTTCTGAACTATGCCTTACAATATCAACACTACGGTTTTATTCTGGTTTAGAGCAATGGTTCTCAATCTTTGACCAACGTTCGAACACAATATTTGAAACTTCACCATTATATAGGTTAGATTTTCTAGATTTAATATAGATGTTCTAGCATTTCTGCTATAATTATGAAAAGGGGTTTTATTTTATTGAGTGTTGATATTAAATTAACTCTTATTACAATTCTGTGATTCCAGATTAAAGTTTCAAGTAGGACTGCAACTCAAGATTATTTTGATAATCAAATAATCTATTGATTGGTCGATTAATCTATCAATTAGATGATTAGTCTATCGATTAAGCGGTTGATATCGAATAACCGATTCAATCGATTAGACGATTAATCTACTGATTGGTCCATTGGCCCATCGATTAGTTGATTGGCCGTTCGAGTAGTCTATTAATCTATCGATTAGACTATTGATCTATCGATTAGGTGATTAATCTACCGATTATGTGATTTATCTACCGATTAATCCAGGGGTGGCGAAATCCAGTCCTGGAGAGCCACAGTCCTGCAGAGTTCAGCTCCAACCCTGATAAAAACTCACCTGCCAGTAGCTTTCTAGTAACCCTTCAGACCTTGATTAGCTTGTTCAGATGTGTTTGATTAGGATCTAATCCACCCCTGGATTAGACGATTAATCTACTGATCAGACGATTAATCATCAATCATACAATTGAATCATCAATTAGCGATTATAATTTTGATGATTAGTCTACCGATTGGTCCATTGATCTATCGATTAGTTGATTAACCTATTGATTTGATGATTATTCTGCCAATTCAATGACTAATCTACCGATTAGCCGATTAATCTACTGATTGGACAATTAATCTACCGATTAGACAATCGGTTGGACAGTTAAAGGGTTAGTTCACCCAAAAATGAAAATAATGTCATTTATTACTCACCCTCATGTCGTTCTACACCCGTAAGACCTTCGTTCATCTTCAGAACACAAATTAGGATCATTTTGATGAAATCCAATGGCTCAGTGAGGCTTTGAAAGGAGATCCAGAAAGGTACTCAAAACATTTTCAAAACAGTTCATGTGACTACAGTGGTTCAACCTTAATATTATAAAGTGACAAGAATACTTTTTGTGCTCCAGAAAAACAAAATAATGACTTTTTAACAATATCTAGTGATGGCTAATTTCAAAACACTGCTTCGAAGCTTTACGATTTTTTTTTTCTTTTCCCGAATCAGTGATTCGGAGCACCAAAGTCACATGATTGCAGCAGTTTGACACGCAATCCGAATCACTGAATCGAAACAAAAGATTCAAAGCAGTTTTTTTAAATCGCCCATCAATAGATATTGTTGACAAGTCGTTATTTTGTTTTTCTGGCGCACAAAAAGTATTCTCGTCGCTTTATAATATTAAGGTTGAACCACTGTAGTCACACAAACTGTTTTAAATATGTTTTGAGTACCTCTCTGGATATTGAGAAGTTCAGTGGCACGTAAAACATCGTAGCATTAAACACAAATCAATGTATTTACACAATCACTTAAAGCGTTATCACTTAGAGCGTAATTTCAGCCCAAATTTCAAGAAGTGCATTATATTTAAAAAATATATATATATAAATTATTATTGAAAGGGAAATAAGGAAAAAAAAGTGACAATCTCACAATCTCAATTGTGTTACTTGGAATTTTAATTAAGTTAGTTTTATAATAACAATAATAATTGTAAGTTTTCCTGTGGCCCCTTTGGAAGTTTGCCAAGACCCCCTAGTGGGCCCCAGCGGGGCCAGAGGGGTCAGTTACATCAGTGTCTCTCTCTACCCCTCTGAGTGTTTTTCACACCACACTGAGAGGTTTTGCGACTTCTTAAGATTCGATCTGTAGTTTTACACAACACTTGAGGTACCCCTGAGGTTCATAACAGCAGGGCTTAAACTCACACCGTCCTGCTTTACTGATATAACACCCCTTGATTTGTTGCATCAGATATAAAACAGACACCTTTAAAGTAGCACAAATATATATTTTCTCTCTATGCCGCTAGATAAGATAGCACGTGCACATTTTCACTATTTCAAATACTCACAGTGGAGGAAAAGGGTCTCTCAATTACTTAAATGGGTTTTATGGGGTCCAGCCTCTGTTTAAGAGGACACTATTGAAGAGGGTACATAAGTCCTGAAAGTGGCGTTGCTGCAGGACAAATTGCTGCAATGGAATTAAACTCTACAACCCTCATTCTCAACACATCAAAGGATGAAGACGAGAAAGAGAGATGGGATAGGAAGACAGAGAGTGCTATTCATTAAAGTCAAGTATATTTTGATGAGGTGTGGCTACATCTGTAGTTTGAAGAGTCTTTGCCACATTTCTGAGATCAAAACAGAGCTCTGAACACATTGCAGATGTGATTCAAGTTGTCCCTAACGCTGTAAGTGGTGTATTTTATAAAAATAGAGGCACTGGGTCAACTCTCTGATGCTTTTGAACATGCCTTGAGCTGTTTGTTCCTGTTTATTCTTCTATTTTCTGTAAAGCTGCTTTGGAACAATTGTAAAAATAATAATAATAAAAAAAAATGCTCTACAAACGGCTCTCTAATCCCACAGCTAGACACTCTTAGCAGAGACAGACATTTTATTACTTATTGTTTATTTTATAAGCTAAAACAATGCATTCAGTATGTTTAGTTAAACAATACAGTGAAATAATTAAGGAATTAGACTTATTTTAAACAGGCATAACAGGTATGTTTTTTTGTTGTTTTTGTTGTTGTTGTTTTTACTGATTTTTCCTTTCAACTATCTCAAAATCAGTCTGCCAACTATTTGGTGCAGTGTCAATGATTTTTGTGCTCTTGTGGCCTGTAAAAATGTAGAGCTTCAAAGCCCAAGGTCTCCTTACACAATATAATACAATACAATACAATACAATACAATACAATACAATACAATACAATACAATACAATACAATATAATATAATATAATATAATATAATATAATATAATATAAAATAATATAATATAATAATATATAAATTAAAAGATTAAAAATGTGTGTTAAATATTGTTCAAAAGTTTGGGGGTCAGTATAGTTTAAGAAACTAATTCTTTTTTTTTTTTTCAGCAAGGAAACATTAAAATTATCAAAAGTGACAGCAAAGACTTTTACATCGTTGATATAACTTTTTTTCTACCAAAGAGTCCTGAGGAAAAACAATGCATTTTTTTTTTTCACAAAAAAAAAAATATTAAGCAGCACAGCTGTTTTCAACATTAATAATAATAATAATAATAAATGTTTCTTGGGTGCCAAATCAGCATATCATTATGATTTCTGAAGGATCATGTGACACTGAAGAGTGAAGTAATGATGCTGAAAATTCAGCTTTGCCATCACAGGAATAAATTACATTTTAAATTGTAATAACATTTCACAAAATTACTATTTTGAAACCCTACATTTTGAATGTACATATTCATAAACACATCTATTCAACAATAAAACAAATACAATTGAGTTTAAATTAGAATTTATAGATTTATTTGTATACAAAAAACACTAATTAATATATATATATATATATATATATATATATATATATATATATATATATATATATATATATATATATATACACACACAAATATTATGCAGAGCTATACACACACAAATACATATATGTGTGCGTGTGTACGCAATTATTTGTATGTCTGCATAAAAAAAAGAGAGAAGGGGGCGATTGTTTAGCAGGCTTGTCATAAATCACATATGCCATTCTTTGGTAAATATTTGCATGTGCTAATTGAGACCATTAGTGTTTTCAATGGGGCACAAAGGCATTTGAGCAGAGTGCAGAGAAACTAGATAAGTAGAGAGCTACAGATCACTACCTTAATTGGCTATCGTTTATTAAGCCTGGACAGTCTTTGTTGTTGATGAATACACTGCAACAGTGACGGGGTATGAAGGGTGACTGTGGGCGGCGTGTGTACTGATCCCCACAGGGGAGGGAGGATGTTATATCACAATAGAAAATGAACTAACATGATGTTCACATTAGCATCAGTGTCTCTGACAGAAGTCGTAGGTTTGCGAATACAAGAAATGGTTTAACTAATGTACTAAATCAAATCACTTATTAAAACCTTATTCTCAACAAAGTCTTTCTCTTGTTCTACAATGAGCCAATAATGTGTCTACAATGGTGGTTATTGTGATAAATCATTCGCCAATTAACATAATTCTACCTTGGAGCTGTATTGGAGGGATAATTATCAAATGTTCAGTAGCCCATCATGCATCATGCAATCAATATCATTGGCCAAGAGGTAATACACATGCTGTGAAGAGAGAGAGAGCAACAGATAAATCTAATATCTGCAGGAAGTCAGTATCAGACCATTATGTTTGTACTTCATAATGTTCAAAACAGATTTTGTATCAATGTGTGTGAATGTATGTAATCTAAAGAATATATATTTTTAAAATGTCATCTTAGACGACAAATCCACACCTATGCAAGGTGTGAAGTGTAGCACAAAAACATTTTAGTTGCTGCGATTATTATTTTTATGTGCAGCTTGTCAGTGAAGTATGGCTCTAAAGGCTGCTCCATCTGAAAGCACTGCTGAAAAAGCAACACACGTCACACATCTTTCCAGACAACAAAAGACAAAATAAATAACATGTTTTTACTCCAAACTCACTTCATAACGACAGTTGAGCATCCTTCTGTGAGATGATGTGGCTTCTTACACAGAATAAGGCAGTCGTGTGTTTATAAGTCATGTTTAATCAATCAATGTGTTTCAATCTTCTGTTTATTCAGCTACAGCGATAGTATGATGCCCATAGGGATTTCCTGGAATGACGCATGTTATCTACTTCTGCGGCAGGGCATATTTTGAGTTTCTGTATGAGAAGCTTTTATTACTGATCACAGAACCGTACAGCTCTCATAAGCTGCGCATAAATAAATCGCAACCTTTGCGATAAAATATGCAATAAATCGCAATATATTGTGCAGCCCTAGTTCAAAGTCACCTTTCTTCCCCATTCTGATGCTCAGTTTGAACTTCAGCAGGTCGTCTTGACCATGTCCACATTTGGGTTGGGCAAAAAAAATATTTTTCGATTAAAGGTGCCATTGAACGTTTTTTACAAGATGTAATATAAGTCTAAGGTGTCCCCTGAATGCATCTGTGAAGTTGCAGCTCAAAATATCCCATAGATTTTTTAAAATCAATTTTCCTAACTGCCTATTTTGAGGCATAATTAGAATTGCGCCGATTTAGGCTGCTGCCCCTTTAAATCTCGTGCTCTCCTCCCCCTCCCGAGCTCTCGACTCTATCGTTGCATAAACAAAGTTCACACAGCTAATATAACCCTCAAAATGGATCTTTACAAAGTGTTCGTCATGCAGCATGTCTAATTGCATAAGTATGGTATTTATTTGGATGTTTACATTTGATTCTGAATGAGTTTGAGGCTATGCTCTGTGGCTAATGCTACACTGTTGGAGAGATTTATAAAGAATGAAGTTGTGTTTATGAATTATACAGACTGCAAGTGTTTAAAAATGAAAATAGAGACGGCTCTTGTCTCCGTGAATACAGTAAGAAACGATGGTAACTTTAACCACATTTAACAGTACATTAGCAACATGCTAACGAAACATTTAGAAAATTACAAATATCACTAAAAATATCATGTTATCATGGATCATGTCAGTTATTATCGCACCATCTGCCATTTTTCGCTATTGTCCTTGCTTGCTTACCTAGTCTGATGATTCAGCTGTGCACAGATCCAGACGTTAATACTGGCTGCACTTATGTAATGCCTTGAACATGGGCTGGCATATGAAAATATTGGGGCGTACATATTAATGATCCCGACTGTTATGTAACAGTCGGTGTTATGTTGAGATTCGCCTGTTCTTCGGAGGTCTTTTAAACAAATGAGATTTATATAAGAAGGAGGAAACAATGGAGTTTTGAGACTCACTGTATGTCATTTCCATGTACTGAACTCTTGTTATTCAGCTATGCTGAGGTAAATTCAATTTTCAATTCGATGGCACCTTTAATCATTTTTTTTTAAATATGGTTGATTCAATATCGATTCCCAAAAGCCAGGAATCAATCTTTTTTCTGTATTTATTTCTGCAAACATTGAATATCTGATTGACGTTTATCTTATTACTAGTCTTCTCCACTAGATGTCACCCTCTTATTTACCTTCCGCGACAGCGGGGACCCTGTCATTCATTCAGTGCTAAACATGTCGGATGAAGGTTCGCCTTTCAGCTTGAAAGAAGGCCAGTGCTGCATGGTCACGAATGTTTTTCATTTGCACACATTTTCGAGCCTTGCCAATTTAAGCCTTCAAGCAAAAGACTAAAAAGTAACACAAAGTTGTGAAGTTTTGTGTGCGCACACAGCCGTGTATCTCAGACAGCGTGCAAATAATAAAATGAATTCTCATTCATGTCTCCTTGCCCTAAATTCACACAATTCACACAAATTTCTCTCTAAATGCCTGCCTCTGTGAGTATCCAAGTAAATATAGTCGGTTATGGCTTAAGTAAACAGTAGAGAAAGAACGCATGTGTGTCATTATATTGGATCAGTGCATTAGTCTTAAAGCGACAGCAGCCTAATATTTGCTGCCGCTGTCTGTGTTTTTAATGTTAATCAAACTACAAAAGACAAAGAAATCACTTACTGCTCTTCACTGAATAATGTTTTTGTAACTTTAATAAGGATTAAACTTTATTTACTTTGTACAGTGAAGATTATTTGCAGTGTTATTTTATATTTGATTACTTTATTCAATTTCTGTACCTGAAAACTAATGTTAAACCTATCTGAAAAACCTTAAAATCACTGATTATTTCACTTGTATCTTTGTTGTATAGTACTTATTTATTTGTGTTACTGCTTGTAGTTTAATTATTTGTTCTTAATGACTGTTTACTTTTCTTTAATACTCTTTGAAATTTATATTAGTTGTTTTAGCTGTGGTATCGAAATTGGAATAGAGAATTGTTAAATTTCACTGGTATCTAAAATTGCAGATGCATGGTATCAGAGCAATGGACCGACACGAACCAACAACAACAGCACCCCTGTGACAATTGGACAAATCGAGGAAGTTGAGGAGTACTTAGGCAGTGTCACGGCCAACGATAGAGATGCTGAATGTGATGTCATGTGCCGGATCGGAAAGGCCTCGGCAGTCTTCCAAAGACTCAATCCCATCTGGGGTCTCCATAGCGATCTCCATAAAGACCAATGTGCGCCTGTTCAACAGCATCGTCATACCAATGGCAATCTACACAGCAGAAACGCGGAAGACATCGGTAAGA
The DNA here is from genome assembly GCF_024489055.1 of Chanodichthys erythropterus. Taxonomy (NCBI): domain Eukaryota; kingdom Metazoa; phylum Chordata; class Actinopteri; order Cypriniformes; family Xenocyprididae; genus Chanodichthys; species Chanodichthys erythropterus. The sequence continues at coordinate 34,125,698 of NC_090224.1, read as the reverse complement.
TCGCGCGAAGGCTTAACGTCTTCCAGCAACGATGCCTGTGACGAATCCTGCGGGTATCGTACAAGGATCAAATTACCAACAACGAGGTCCATCGTCCATTGTCACTGAGCGCCTAAATGCATTGAGTTGGTGCCATGTGATTGGCTGATTAGATGTGTGCATTAACAAACAGTTTAATAGGTGTACCTAATAAAGTGGCCAGTGAGTGTATTTCTGTTAGGGCCACAATCGTCAAATATGATTGATAATTGCATAGAGTTTGTATTGGTGGTATGGTCCATGCAGCCTATATCATGGATAAGAGCAGGGAAAGCAGCAATAACCCCCCTAGGGTAGACAGAACAGAACCAACATATGCAGATATCATTAATGTCAATAATTTAACATGTACAAATTATTTCAAGAATTAGTCTGATTCAGGGGTATCATAAGGCCAATCCTGACTGAAGAAAGGAGGAGCTGGGGAAGGAGGAGGGTAATTAGCTCCTGAGAAATGCGATAGCTGCTGATAATACTGAGCAGCTTATATATGGATGCTGTGATAGGCGTCGTATTCCTATAGGTAGACGCAAGTCACCTGGGAGTCAGCTGATGCGAGCTTGACTGATGTGACCTGACAGAACTGACGCTAATGCTGGATTTAAACTGCATCTAAAATGTAAACCCTTTTACTAAATGTGCAACTGTACATACAGACAAATATTAACAAATTACAAAATATTGAATTCACACAATTAAATATGCTGATTTTATTTATAATAAATAAGATTAAATGTTTAACTTGATCAAATGCAACAGTTAATTTGCAATAATGGTTTTATTCTGTTCTGAGATTAGATCACTGATTAATAATCATTAAAGAATAAACACACAAATCAGTAAATTAGTGAAATGCACATCAAGGTTAATAATGATAATTATTATATTCAGGAACAGAAAAGAGTGCAAATCACTTTGCTTATTAGACCCATTTGAATTTCATGCATTACTGAATTTTCCATTTACACGGCAAGTTCTGGCCAAAATTTGTATATTATTTAATGATAAATAAGAGTCCCATGTGTCTGACTATTAAAGTACCATTACACAGTTTCTGGCAATTCCAGCTTCATCAGTCTGCAAAGGATTCATAAAGTTTTGTACATGTGTACATTTGGATTTATGTTTTAGATGCGGTTAGTATGTTGATATTGAATGTTTCAAAGTCTATACAAATGTTCAAAAACGTATATGTACACTTTACATATGAATAACACCTTGAAAACGTACTGTGTATTTTCATGCATGTGAGTGGGCGTCACAGCAAAAGCATGCATTACTAACATAGACATTATCGTTGAGCACTTTCCTAGCTCCTCAGCCTGTCTTCGAAGATGCAACTTGCTGGTGTGATTCAGCGATTTTTCTTTTTTCTTCTTGCTTCAAGCTTCATCCGCCCAGAGCTAAACAGAAGTCCAGACTTCTCTTTAGATTATAGAGAAACAGAGTTCCTCACAGCAGGAATCTTACAGCCTGGAGCTTTGATTCCAGAAGAATCCAGACACATGGGAGCAGACACTGACAGACAGGCCTTCCCCTCTGAGACTGGATCAAACAACTCAGACATGGTACTGCAGACAACTTCAATCACAGCTCAACTCAAAAAAGATGATATTTGGCTACAACCTTGATCCATGCACCACCAAAATACTACTCTGGTAATGTTTCAAGCTTGATTTAGAGGATTCAATGAAGGCTTGTCTGTCCTTGGATGTTATCACGACAAGTTTGATTAACAAAATATGGAATTAGGGACAGAAACTAGGTTTTAATTTTCTTCACAAATCACATAAAAAGCCACAACCGGCAAAAACATTTTGCACATTCTTCAAAGATAAGATCCTGAAATTCTCCAAGGTAAAAGCAAGGTGATACTAGAGTAAAGTTTTGATGCTGCATGAATAAACGTTGCGGCATTTGAAACATTATGGGTCCTGCCAACATTTCCGTTGTGCCCCATCACAAAAGAATGATACATTATTATTTATTATGTTTGTTAAAAATATTTATATTTGTCATTAAACGTATAGTGGATTCAAAAAGTATTCAGCAGTGTTGGTGGTAACCATTTCTAATATTGTGAGTAACATAATCAGATTACTTTTTTCAAGTAACTATATAATTAATGCATTACTTTTATTTTATTTATTTATTTATTTATTTTCTGAAGAGTGTTGAACTTTATTCTCCTACCACATTTCTTCTGCGATCCAGAATAGCAGCGCAGCTGAAAGGTTTGTTTGAGCTGTGAGTTGAGCTGAGAAAGAGCCTTAACAGTTGCCAAAAATAGAACTGTAAAAAAAACAAAAAAAAAAAAAACAAGCAAGCCAGCCCAGCCCAGGTGAGGAAAAAGTAATGTAAAAGTAAAGCAATTCATTACTTTCAATAAAAAGTAACTAAGTAACAATTACTTCTTCAGGGAGTAATGCAATATTGAAATGCATTAGCTACAGTACTTTTAAAAGAAACTTTCCCCAGCACTCATACTCGGACCCCTTAATTTTTCCCCCACAATCTACATGCCTTACCTGACAAAGCAAAAAGCACATTTGTAATAAATATTAAATTTATTAAAAAACAATCAAATTAAATATAACTGACATAATGACCCTTTGCCATGACACTTGAAATTTAACACACTTGAAATAAAGATCTAAATACTTTATGAATGCACTATATTTTTAAATATTTTAGGCCCTGTCCACACGGAGACGCGTTTCTGTGAAACCGCACAAATTTTTTATCGGATAGGTATATTTTCTGAAACAATGATGTCATCACCCCACGTGTCGACCCTAGTCAGATACGCTAACATCACAAAACAGCACCAACAACAGCAATAGCAGACTCTACATGCTTGCGTTCGTGTTGCAGAAGCTACTGAGCCAAAATTAAGTGTTATTTCTAAGCTTTGCTAAAAGTTTGTATTCAGCGCGCAAGGTTTATGCGCATGCTCCAAGTCTTCTTCGCTGCTTTAAGTGCATTTCTGTGGCAGAATTACAGCGCCACATAATGGTCTGGCATGTATACTACATCATTTTGAGTCGTTTCAGTGGTTCCGTGTGGACGCAGATATTTTTTGAGACGAGGGGAAAAAAAAGATTGGTTTAGGGTAAGCTCCGGCTTCGTGTGGACGTAGCCTTAATTACGTCATTATTTTTAATTTTAATTATCAAATTAATTAGAAACTTTTCAAAAATACTTTTTCACAAAAAAAAAAAGGAAATTGCTGGAAATTAAAATAAATAAAGAAATCAAAATAAAAGTGAATTATACTTGACTCCAATTCATGGAAAACAATGCCATATAATGCTTTAAGAAATAAAAACACACACACATTCTTATTGATGCTTTCATGTCCATAAGAAGCCATTTTTGACATTTTGCCCAAACCCAATTTAGACAACATTATCTTGGTCATCTTGGAATTTGCAACACCAACAATGCAGAATACATCACACAGAACCATTTAGGTATGCAAAGCACAAAAATTAAAGTACAAGAAATCATTAGGGCTGCACGATATATTGTTTTAGAATCAATATTGCGATGTGTGCATCTGCGATTTCAAGTATAGGGATCATAACTTTAATCCGAACAGACCAGGAACCATGGTTCCTTTTAACTTTAAACATTCATCACTCAAAATTAAATATATTTCATAATCACCAAAAACTTTTACAATGACTCTGAAAGAGTATGTAAGTTGGCTCGTGCTTTGCTGTCAGCATTCACCCCATCACTTCCATACAGTGTTTTGCTGTGTATTATCAGGAGAAATGCACTCGCTTGATACCTTGAGATCTGTCCCCTCTAAAAATATGTGCTGCACTGCGATGTGACAGTGAAAAATGGGGCTCGCGCTTTGTGTATGCCAGACTACGGGCCTGCCCTGTAAACTCAAGCACTGAAATACAGCCGAGGCTGTGCTAACTGACACACTCTTTGTTCTAACGTCAGGAACAAGAGAATTTACTCTGGAGGAACTATAACTCACTCAGAACTTACTTCAGGCTAAAGGGACAAACTCTGCTATGTTTGGGTTCAAAATACAAGTATACTTAATGAAAAACATGAAAACACTAAAAGGCTTATTTGCTGTAGCTTCACATTAAACACCGCTCCAGAGTTCAACTGCATGGGTGCATTATATTGTGCTGTTTAAATCTAAATGACTGGATCAAGGAAGGAGAAATCCTGTAAGGGCATATGTTGTTAAACTGATTATTAAGTGCTGACTGTTGCCTAAGTGATGAGCAGCAAAGATATGAGCAGCTCTTTAGCGGCTATTTAACTGTTCAACAGCATGTATTACATTGATGACAAAAATCAGGGTGGCAAAGTACATTTCTCTCATTAAATCTTTCTTATTTCTCATAATTCCTCACTGTCACTCATTTATGCTTTCTCATCTTCCTTCCTCGATAAACCAATAACTCAATGCAGCACGGAAGGTTTAAGGCTCAGCCTTGCCATAAATCAACCTCAGGCACCCATACTGGCCTCAGAGGAGCCAGATAACTGTAGGCTTATACTTCTATTCGGTGGGCTTTATTATTCCCAGAAAACTACTTCAGCTCATGTTAGGGCGGCTTTCAATCTCACAAAACACCATTACAGCTGTTTTCAAGGGGAAACATGGTCTGAAACAGAGGGGTAATGTTCTGAAGAGTAAGCTGAATTATTAATCTTTGATTACAGTATACTTATAAAGCATACATAAAGTGTGAGCAAACTCTTAGGTGTTGAGGAATAGAGCATCTTTGAGTCTACATTCAATGAGTAAAATACTTAAGTTCTGTTAAAATCAGATACCCCCGGTTTCACAGAGAAGGCTTAAGTCTATTCCCAGACTAAAATACATACTTACACTGACATATCTTAAAGCAGAACTAAGTAACTTTATTACCTTCATAAATAGTTTTCGAAGTCCTTACGATGGTTAATTGACTTGTAGTGGTGTGTTTGAGGCGAGCACTAACCCCCTCTGGCACGTCTATGCCAGAAAACAGCACTTGCGCGTTGAGCTGCGCTGACCCGACACAATCTCGCCTCATGTTCATGTTCACACGAGAGTGACAAAATGCTTTACGGTAATTCAAAAACAATGTATGTTGCGACGGCCAGGGCAGACGAGAGCTGTGAGGGAATGGCGCGAGGCCGGTGACGCAAGTGATAACGAGCATCACCTGCAAGGTGCACCGGCCTTGAGTCTCTCACGGAGGAGCTCCGGGAGCATAAAAGGAGGAGCGACGACAGTGAAGGAAGAGAGAGGACCAGGCCTGGACTTTATTTTATGTTTTATTATGTTTGTGTGGCCGGCAGACGTCCGTGAGGGCCTGCCGGCATTATTTTCGTTTTGTTCTTTGTTTATTTTGGAATTAAAGTAATGTTGAATGTTCGCCGGTTCCCGCCTCCTTCTTCCCGTATATACGAACTGTGTTACATTGGTGCCGAAACCCGGGAGGAAGGAGGGACATGCTGTCGAAGAGCCCTTGCTGCTGAGGGGGCTCGCGGTGCTGCGGAGTTCAGGCAGCGCAGGAGTTTGAAGACCGCGAGAGGCTGCCCGAGGCGGTGGTGCTGGTGCCTAGTGACAGGTGGGACAGAGAGCTCGCTGCCGCGCTCCTGGGACAAGGTGGGGTGGCTGCCGGCCAAGAGGGAGCGGAGGAGTCGCCGCCGTTCACCGTGGGCCGGAGCCTGCTGCCGTCCGCCATGAAGCGGAGGAGCAGGGAACGTTGGACTCGCTGCCGCCTGCCCTCAGTCAGAGGAGCCATCGGCAGCCGCCAGGGGGCGGAGGAGGATTGAGCCGTCCACCGAGCATCCAGTACCATCGCATGGCACCACGAGGAAGAGCCTCTCGGCTGGCTGAGGACCTAGCGGCAGTGTGTCCGGGAACTGGACCAAGAATTTTTTTTCTCTCTTTTTCCTCTCTCCCCTCTCTCGTTCTGTCGCTCCCCTTGCTTCCGTCTCCTTTCACTCGTCTCGTTTGTCCTTACCCCCAGGTGCTGCGGCCACCGAGACAGTGTTTATAAAAGCTACTTAAATATCCTAATTGAACTAAGGCCTAATCCTGGCTTAATCTAAACCCTGTTTGTGAAACCATGCCTAAGACTTTTCCTCAAGTTGTATTGGAATTGGTGGGTTTCAGGTATTCGTCACATGAAAAGAGATGCTGAAGCTCAAGGCCCGACTTCCACTGGCATTTATCGTTATTATTGTAGCCCTTGTCAGATATTCTCAATCTTAATAACCAATCTCCATTAAAGATACTTGAAAACACACTTAAACGTGCCACTGTTTAAAAGGCACACACTCGTTCACAGTCATCTTGCTTCATGCACTTCCACACACCCAAGCTATAAATATCAGCTCCAATTTCAATTATGACATTTAGTAGGGGAAGTCATTGAGTGTGAGAAGTGCGCTGTAAATGACTGGACAGCACTGGCCACTCACGGGCCGCCATAAACACAAGACAAATGTCAGGGTGCTTGCGGAGACTGCCTGAAAGCAGAACAGATACTCTGTATTCAGAGAACACAGTCTCTCTGTGCTCTTCTGCTGTGAATACCTCTGGGGCACAGGAAGGCAGAGAGCAAGGCTGTTTCTAAAAATCTTTGTGACATTGTACATTCTGCTTTGGTGCTACAGGCCCCGGGACTGAACGGGAAGGAGATTAAGAATTCCCTGCATAGGCTTTAGATCTGGAGATGGAGGCCGTAAGTCTGGCACAGGGAAAGAAAGACGTTTAGTCAGTCTAAAAGAAATAGATCAGCAGTTTTAGGGCAATATACACTCGACATGAGTGTCTCTGTGGTCTAGCAGAGGCCGAGGAGAAGAACAGAGTCTGCAGGGTTTTGCCTACATTGAAAATTTTTTGGCAGCCGCCAAAATGAATTTTTGTTCCGCCAAAGCCTTATTTGATCAGCCTTATCAGATATTGAGAGTTATTTATTAGTGATGCAGATGACTGCTGCACTGACGGACAGAACGAGCAGAGCTCCTCCCTTGTGCACGTGAACTCTGTCCGTCTTCAAAGTAAGCACTGTCTTTGCACTCTCTCTACCTCGCACACAGTAATCTAAATCGACTGACACAATGCTAAAGGTTCGGAAGACCGAATCCATTTTTCATAAGGCACATTCGGAGTGTTTTTCCTGAATAACCGCTGGGTGTGAATAGTGCTCAAAAGAACATCACCGCATCTTCTCTGACAGGCGTCCCGCACATGCAGCTGACTTAAACCACACTTTCAGTAAACAAAAAGAAAATCCTATCCAGTGGTGAAGTGTTTTCTGTGTTGACATCTTTTGCGATGTCCTAATAACAGTCGCGATTCGCACGCAATGCGTCAACATCCACTAATGTCCGATTCGCGACCTAATGACTCATTTGAACAGATTTTAATGAATCATGACAACAACTGATCTGTCAACACGGTCTATAATGAATCATTTACTCTGACAACTCTGAAATGAGAACTTAAGTGTGCTTACCCCATTTAGCAAGAGTGGTTAGTAAAATTAGCCTTAATAATCCACAGTATTTTCAGGTTATTTAAATTACACTGTGTAGTAAATTAGGCCTACCTATAAAATCAGTTCGTTTAGACTGGAGTGAGGTGAAACCAGAACAAAGCAAGTTTTTGTTAGCTAGGTGCATTCAATTGTATATGGTAGAAAATTATATTATTAGTTAATGTAACTTTTTAATGCTACCTTTTAATACTGATTATTTATTATTATTATTATACATACCAAAATAATTTTCAGGTCTAACAAAGAAGCATCTTCTCTTACAAAGCTATGAAATCACAGTGACGGGTATGTTATTGTCAGTATTTGGCTCGCAGATCACGCGTATAGGGCACTTTTTACTGTTTGTGTGGATGACCATGTCTGTCACCACCGAAGACCATTTTTGACCCAGGAAAAACCCTGGTCTGTGATTCAGATCTTTGGCTGAAGGGGGTTCAGAACCCTGGACAGCACCACACATTCAACTGAAGACATTGGGCTCTTTCTGTGCAGAAAGTGCCATTGATTATAACGGGAGTGACTTAATTCCTGACGAATAACTACATTACCGATGATTCAGCAATCTCCACCAATCAGAGAATTGTGATAAATCATGCTAAAGTTTCTACATACATTTTCAGTATCTTTAAAAAAAATTTTATAATCTGCAGCGTTTCATGGGACTACTTTTGGGCCGGGACTACTTTTGTGCTTGCACTAGCAGCGAGCGGTTGGTGTGTGTGCGTGCGCGCGCATGTTGACGACGCCGACGGTAAGTTACCAGGGCTGACTCTCTGCCACATACAAAGGCCAGAGTAAAAAACATTTTAATATTCCGGGTTTTTTTGCCCCTCTTTGTACTTTGTAGATGCCACCCAAGAAGAAGAAAGGGGACATAAGAAGCAACCTATTGACTAAAGATGAAAATAAAGCATCCAACTGAAGCCCAAAAATGAAAGCAGAAGATCATAGAAAATAGGCTAGTGCTAAATTACAAAAAGGGGAAAAATGTTCAGTCTTTGCTGAGACATTATTATTATTATTATTATTAGGCTATTATTATTATTATTATTATTATTATTATTATTATATATTGCCCAAGCGTATTTACCCCATCGCCAGCTCTGCTAATGGTTAGCTACCGGGACTTTTCCATGCCTAGCCAATAAGTCTAGAGTTGTTTCTTTATTTATTTTTTTTTACTATACATGAATTATCATGATGCACCGATCGAAATTAGCCTACTGAAAATATATTGTTAGACCAGCTAAAATAGCCTATATTGTAAGACCAAAAATATCTTATCGATTAATTAAGTAATAAAGACATGTAATAAAGTAATAAAGAAATTTCTAAAAAAATAAAAATAAATAAATAAATAAAAAAGGAAAGAAAGACGTCTATTGCTTCAGTCTTATTCAAAGGCCGCGGAAACATGGGTTCATTTGTTACGCAATCCATTCCACACTCAACGTTCTTGGTTTTCTTCCCATTTATTAAATATAGGCAATTGGTTGATGAAACATTGATTGAAATTAAGATACAATTTCTACAAAACGAAATTCACTTTAAAGAAAGACTTAGGCCTACTATAAAACAAAACTTAATGAAGTGGTCAAACTCAAGTCTGACCCGCTGCATGTCTCCCAACATTGCGCATCCGTCATGCTATTCAATTATCATAATCATCGAGATGAAATTAAATAATAATAATAATAAGCTATAGCCCACTATAAATATTAAACTAAATTTGCTACATTTTATCCCTCTGGCCGACGAACGCGCCGGCGCTTTCTGATGGATTTTTTCCTCATGACAGCTGAAACAACTGAAAACAGGCCTTCCCTCATTTTTGGCGATAGCCTATAGACTAGTGCAAGACTACAATGGTCTACTTTTATTTGTGTATGCTCACAATAACAACAAACCATTGTACTTTTGTAAAATAAAATAAATAAATGAAAAAAACTGCGTGCGCTTTCAGCTGTCTCTCTGCTAGAATTTTTCTGGAACGTCTCAGAAATTTTACTTAAACTCAGAGAATAATTGTACCTAAAAGAAAAAAAAATATTTTTCGATAAGACATTCATAGGTCTGGTTTAAATAAGGCGATCAATCCGCTGGAACGTGTTGTTTCTGAAATCATGGCCAGTGCTCGTTGCTGCTGTTATCAGGTCTCTTGGCGCTCGTGCACACGCGCAGTTTTCACACAGACAATCGAGCGTTTCGTTCTGGTAAAAGCACAAAACAAAATGCACACAACGTGTCCTTGCTCTTGACGTACAATCACTGATGAACACCTTTGGTTTTAATGAGTAAATTAGCCTATAGTTATTCCTGCCTGCCGGTATTTAGTCTGTGATATCAAATCACTAAACATTATAGCATATATAGGCCTACTAGCCAAATATTATTCAATAATAACATCAAATGTTATTAACCTTTATTTTTTTAATCAAACCAGTTTCAGAACGTTTATAATACAGAAGGAACGCTGGAACAGAAACGTTAAAATACCGATTCTGCTCGGAGTGGAGTGATTTAATTTTTTTTTCGTTTTTAAGCCCTGGTATAAACTTTAGTAAAATGTTGATAAATTGTGCAGTCTTATAGTGGTATCCCAGATTTCAATATTTGGTGGTTTAAATGCCTGCTTGAGGTCTCTGTGAAAGTTTTAAAGCAGTTTTAAAGCAGTCTTATGTGCCGCTTTCAGGCCGGTCACATCCGTAACGGAAAACTGTCACATCCGTAACGTTGTTTTTTCCTCATTTATGCGAACACGAAAAATGAAATAAAATTATAATTTTTTGCTCTGTCGAGAGCCAACCCTTCTTCATTAGGTGGGCAGTTTTACTTTTGGTTTGTGGGGTGGGGGGGGGGGGGTGTCCCCACCAAAGCTGAGACCAAACCTACGCCCATGGTTAGTAGTATATGTAAATGAACAGGGTTTACTCATTCTGTGTTACCTGGACCAAGAAATTTACATTTATTTGTCAGCAAAAGCCAAAAAGTAACAGAACAGTTATAGTAAGAGTAGGTTTATCACTAAAAAGTTTGCTAAGTATTTCCTACTAAAGCAAGGTGTTATATGAATCTGGTAAGCACATTCATAGCAGACTGGTGGGAGTGGCCAACACGCCCAGTGCATTATGGGGGCTGAGGTTTTTGGCAAAAGGGAAGACGACAGTATTTTTTCCCTGTTTTCTCTAGTCAGGTAGCACTGATTTTTTTTTTTAAATTCACCTTTCTGATGTATAGGCAGCCAAGTTTAATTCATCTTCATTTATTTAAAAGATATTTATTGAAATAAACCAGATATTGTGTTTTCCCATGTAGTCTAATATCAGAATTATCGATTCACCTTTTTTTTTGTTGATATTCCTTTGCTAAACTGAAATGACAATAATCCCAGATTTAAAGTGCCCCTATTATGGATTTTTGAAAATCACCTTTCTTGTAGTGTGTAACATAGCTCTAAATGAATGAAAATATCCTGCAAAGTTTTATATCTGAGATCATCTGAATCTCAACCTGCAAGTATGATTAATAATTGATGTTTATATTTTCTAGCGATCGTTCAAAATTTGTAAAAATTCGTAAAATTTGTAGTTTTAAATGTTATGCTGTGTAACGTACACCCAAATCTGTATGTCTCCTGCTAACCAGATAACTCACATTTCTATAGTTCTGCTATTCAGATGTGGGTCCAATATTGTCTAAAAATGTGTTGATTAATGCAGCTTGTCTGTCTTCTTACTTGGAGCACGACTTTTGTTTACAAAGTGTAATGCATTATCAGCTATTCACATTTGTGCTTGGCTAACGTGGGAGTTTAAACATAGTTATGGGCTCAGTTCGCTTAACGTTACATAATTCTAAAACAAACGGTTTTTTTTTCTTCTGTGTTTTTATTATTACAATAGAGTGGAGCTATATCTGCATTGTAATAGGATGTTAAAGGGTTAGTTCACCCAAAAATGAAAATAATGTCATTTATTACTCACCCTCATGTCATTCTACAGAACACAAATTAAGATATTGTTGATGAAATCCGATGGCTCAGTGAGGCCTGTATAGAGAGCAAAGCCATTGAAACTCTCAATAAAAACATATTTGAAACAGTTCATGCGACAAGAATAGTTTTTGTGCGCCAAAATAATGACTTTTCAACAATATATAGTGATGGGCCGATGTCAAAACACTGCTTCGGAGCATTACGAATCAAATCATTGGATCAGAGCGCCAATGTCACGTGATTTCAGCAGTTTAGCCATTTGACAGGAGATCCGAATCACTAATTCGAAACAAAAGATTCATAAAGCTCAGAAGCTTCATGGAGCAGTGTTTTAAAATAGGCCCGTCACTATTGTTGAAAAGTCATTATTTCGTTTTTTTGGCGCACAAAACGTGTTCTTGTCACTTTATAATATTAAGGCTGAACCACTGAAGTCACATGAACTGTTTCAAATATGTCTTTAGTACCTTTATGGATCTTGACAGTTTCAATGGCTTTGCTCTCAATAGAGGCCTTACTGAGATCGGATTTCATCAACAATATCTTAATTTGTGTTCCGAAGATGAAGGAAGGTCTTATGGGCGTAAATTTTGGGGTAAATTAACCCTTTAAGATGCTAGTCTGCACTAAATAGTTGAAGTATTCTCTCTGTAAACAGTAAACACCCATTGTAATGTCAAACAATGATATAGACATTTTTTACATTTTTTTTAATAGTTATGATGAAAAAGTCTGCGTAAACATCTGGCTTAAATGTTTATCTTATGTTAGAGATTTTCAGCTTCGCTTGGCATTGTGATAATGTTCCCACAAGTGCAACTACATAAAGTATAACAATGACGCTGCTATCACGTCTTATAAATAACACAAACTAAGGTGACATTTACCATAGAGAAACGTCCTACTCCAATCGTGATTGCGAATCAGTTTCTGGTTGATCGACTACTTCAGACGTTTCATCGTCAGACTCGGGCTCGAATTGATACTGTAAAATCTATGCTATCTTTTCTATCCATTCATTGTATACAATAGCTGTCATTCAGTTATGGCAATGGGCGTGCGGTACGCGCAGTAGACCAATCACAAAGGATTGGGCCATCTGACCAATCAGAGCAGTGTAGGCTCACGGAAAGGAGAGGTTTAGAGAGACTGATTATTTGAACTGCTTCAAATGAATCGTTTACAAAACATTGAGAACTGAGGTGAAATTAAATGTATATTATGAGAAAACAAAACTGTTTTTTGACCTTGCATGCATGTAAACCTGTTGTAGGAAAAAAATGGCATAATAGGGCACTTTAAACAATAGCACGTCCTATCTGCAAAATCAAAAACAGCATTAAATCAACATTTCTGTCTCGCATCCACAAACAAACATCATTTAAAAACAGATTTTCTAAGGTACATTTTCCTCCTGCTTTATTCCTGTAACCATGGCACCATGTTGCCATGTCGACTGTCAATCGCAATCGTTTGATGGGAAGGCCATGTGTCTGACAAGAAAAATAACATCTCTTTATACATTTCACAAGAATTAAGCAAAGTGAGTTTACACAAGCTCGACATGAACACACACTTCTCACAGAGCAGGGAGGCACTAATTACCCTTTCTGAAGGGAAATTAAACTGAGCTAATATCTTTGTGATCTACAGAGACAACAAGGTAGCTGTTTACTGTGTGTTTTAACCACTCTGTGTGTTTAACAAGTGTTTGTGTACGTGTTTGCCGTGTTTATTCAGTGTTAATACGGTTTCCGCACGCTCTGTGGCCTCAGCCTCGACTGAAGGTCACCGTGGGAAAAAAAAAATAATGCGGCGAGGAAGCTCTTAACCTCCTGAACAATACATCTAAGAGCTCTGCCCTTTAGATTTACTCAATTACATCGCGTACGAGCAAGTGTGTTGGTGTGTGGGGAAGACGGAGCACCTCTGTCCAAAGTATGCTTCGCGGTAACAGTGTTTATAAGGCCGGATCGATGACGGTGAGATAATAAGAGTGAAAATGTGAGTGATGCGCTTGTGTACATCGGTTTAAAAACTTGAAGTGATTGTTATATATACGTCCTACAAAGAGCAGAAATGAAGACATTCATTTTAAATCCTTAGGTTGGTACAGCTGATATGACAATATGTATAATAAGCAGACATCTATTCCTCCCCTCGGTTTGCCGTCAACATCAAAAGAGGGATTTAAGCATTTCGGCTCCCTCTTGTTTTACCGCAGGAACACAGATGAACCTGATCCGTCCCTTCAGGACCTGAGCGGAAGGAGAGATGAAAGGAGAGGAGAGTTGGTGCGTAGCTCGTCTGTTGTGTTTACGTATCTATTAGTCATAAAGCATTTCTGAGCCGGCAGGGGGACTGTGTATGTCAGCAATGACATCAGCATGAGACTGCTACAAGGCACCTTTGATTTCATCATTAATCGGCTGTATGATGCATACAATTACACAGATTGAGGTTGGAAACAAAGGCAATGCTATCCTTCCTTTGAGATCAGGATCAGAGCATCCCAAAAAATAGTAAAATGGTCTGCAAAATGTAATATCTATGGTGGATTTTCAAAGTGTACCTTCATGCCTACCTTTTATTCTAATAAAGTCCACAAAGTACGGTCATATGTAAGAGGATGCAAAATTTTACAAGCAGGAACTTGGCTCTGTCCATTGGTTGTTGACTGGATTTTGTGATGTGGGTGTTGCACTCAAAATCTGAATGCGAGCTTACAGTCATTTGTGGAGGGGTGGGGTTTAAGCGGACTCAATGATAGGAGAAGTCTGGCATACGCCACTAGAGAATTACGAGGGGAAAAAAAATATGACATGCTTTAGATAAATAACACAAAAAGACAAATAACATGCAATTAGATAATAAAATTGGGATAATTTTCATTTCATGCCGACATTAAATGAATGAACTTAAAAGTCATGTGTAAAATAGTATTTACAGTAAATCTAGCTAGATGTTGACACTCACAGTAAGTGAAAAAGGGGTCTCATTCTTTGTATGTGTGTGTGTGTGTGTGTGTGTGTGTGTGTGTGTGTGTGTGTGTGTGTGTGTGTGTGTGTGTGTGTGTGTGTGTGTGTGTGTGTGTGTGTGTGTGTGTGTGTGTGTGTGTGTGTGTGTGTGTGTGTGTTTTTGTGACATATCAGGACACAAATTTGTATAATGACATGGGTATGACATAGGTATTACAAGGAGAGGGTGACTTATGAGGACATTACCCCATGTCCCCACTTTTCAAAGGGCTTATAAATCATACAGAATGAGCTTTTGTGAGAAACTAAAAGTGTGCACAGTTTCCTGTGATGGGTAGGTTTAGGGGTAGGGTTGGTGTAGGGCGATAGAAAATACGGTTTGTACAGTATAAAAACCATTACGGCTATGGAATGTCCCCACAATTCACAAAAACAAACATGCAAAATGTGCATCTGTGACAGCTGTTGTGCCACTTTAAAATATATAAAATATTTAAACGACAGAGATTTGAGAAAAGAAATTTACACCGATTTTTTTTTTTTTTAAAGAGATTAAAAGCTACTTAAAGCTTTTAGCTTTTATTTTTGAGGGAAAACAGACGAAATGACATAGAGACAGTTGAACAATATAATATGCCAATAATAAAACAAAGTCATAACATTGAGGAAAAAACATAATTATGAAATTAGTTTGTTTTTTTAAGTCAAAATTATCAGAATAAGAATCATCTTAAGGCGCTACTTTATCTCTGTGTCTTATTTAAAGCAGACAGAATGCTAGACCTAATGAGTTGCAGCTGACTAAAATAACTGCTAAATTTGACTGGAAGGGTTAAAATGACACTGCAAACATCAATAAACAGCTTTAAAGGTACAATATGTAACATTTTTGCAGTAAAATATCCAAAAACCACCAGGCTAGTGTTATATATTTTGTCCAGCTGATTACTAACAATATCTCTAATGTTTTCAACTACTTGTAAATCATGAGAAAATTCCCATTCTAAACAGTGACACGGGGCAGTGCAGTCGCCTGTCAATGACGTCAGTTACCTTAGTTACCGCCTTTAGTGACGTAGAAACCACATGACAACAGTGCCGTGGACAAATGCGGAAGTAGAGTCTAGCGTCCAGCAAACCACTAGCTCGCTTCAAGCAGTTCCTTATTTACTTCTTGCACGTTTTATGGTGGATTGTGTAACTTATTTATGGAACATAATTACTGTTTACCATCTCCCGCTGGTTCTGTCCACAAGGACAGCTCCCGTAAACTCATGACCGGAAAAGCGGCGCCGGCGACTGTTTCATAATAAAAGTCCCGCTGCTCGTGAGGCGTGTGTTGATCAATCGCTCCAGCTCCTCATTCAGCTCCCGCAACACTCGGTCCTGCTCTGCTTCATACTACAGTAACATTAATAATCGCATCCACGAACATGAGTTCTTCCAGACTCCAATCCCTATTCTTTTGCACCGTCCGTTGAGATGGAGACAACATGTCCCAAGTTTCCGCTCTAAAACTTGGCGTCATCAAACTACGCCTTTGTTTTGAATAGGCTTCTAGCGACCTCTAGCGGAAAAAATATCACAAATTGTACCTTTAATGCTGAATAATGTGGAATAATGCTTGCAAATGATCATGGTATAAGCAGGATAATCCTTGACTAACTGTGTATTAATCAATTTATCAAATTTAACCTATGAAAAATGTCATAGGTTACTTTTATGACTATTCTCAATATACATTAATCTCAGAACATTGCATATTATTGTGTAATATTGTGACTATTTTCAAAACTTTTTTTAACCTTTACCTTATTTACCTGTCACTGCATGTGGAACTTATGCTGCGTTCACGCCACCGCGTATTTACCAGAATCTTGAGATGACAACAAGTGACGTTGTATTTGGAGCTGTTCACGTCCTTTGACTGGGAATTATGTGCTTCTATGGCACCACTATCAACGCCAATGAATCTACAGCGGTCAGGTGGTACAGCGGCCTTAGTACATGTGGGAGCTTTCAGAAAACTCCCAGCTTACAAGCTGTAATTATGAGCTCTACGAGGACATGAGCACTTTTTACGAGCCAGAAACTCGCAGTTACAGTAATTACGATATGGCGTGAACGCACCTTTAACAAGTGTAATGTTTGAGTAGGTCAGTTGATGGAGCCGGCTGTCGCCATCTTGGTAGCGCATCACCGCACGTCACTCCCGGATAACCGAAAATGGGCAAAGAGTCAGGTTGCTGAAACTATGCCTGCCTAGCTCAACATGATCAAGTTAGCTCAGGCTAATGAGCTAATGCTATATGTTATATGCCTCCTTCACAGGCTGCTTTACTTGCAAACAATACATCTTAAATTACTACAGTGTCCAAAAGTCATAATAAATGTATTTAGCTTAAAGGTGGTGGACATCTGTTCCGTTGCACTGCCTATTCTTGAGCAATTAGTCTATTTCCTACACATATTTTTAAGGACCTGTCAACAATTAAAACAAATACTTCCAATTTTGTCTGTGTTGGTAAATGTTATGGTATTTATGAAATGAGGCGTAACATTATAAGTTAATGTTTCAGAATCCACCTGTCACTCAAGTGGACATGCCCCTTAATTGCAGAATTTTAAGGCTTAAAATAATTTAAATGGATGAGTAAAATTCACCCCCCTCACAGTTGTCATGAAGGGCAAAATTAGCTATATAGACCAAAACCACTTTTTTCTGTAAACATTTTTTTCTACTGTAAAGTTTTAACTGCCTATTTTGAGCCATAATTATTTATGCACCAATTCAGCGCGCGGCCCCTTTAAATCTCACACTCCCCGCCCCTGAACTCTCGACTGCCTTAACCAGCATAAACAAAGTTCACACAGCTAATATAACCCTCAAAATGGATCTTTACAAAGTGTTTGTCATTCATGCTGCATGCATGCATGCATGCATCGATTCCTGTGAGTATAGTATTTATTTGGATATTTACATTTGATTCTGAATGAGTTTGATAGTGCTCTGTGGCTAACGGCTAATGCTACACTGTTGGAGAGATTTATAAAGAATGAAGTTGTGTTCATGAATTATACAGACTGCAAGTGTTTAAAAATGAAAATAGCGACAGCTCTTGTCTCCATGAATACAGTAAGAAACGATGATAACTTTAACCACATTTAACAGTACATTAGCAACATGCTAACAAAACATTTAGAAAGACAATTTACAAATATCACTAAAAATATCATGATATCATGGATCATGTCAGTTATTATTGCTCCATCTGCCATTTTTCGCTGTTGTCCTTGCTTGCTTACCTAGTCTGATGATTCAACTGTGCAGATCAGACGTTAATACTTACTGCCCTTGTGTAATGCCTTGAACATAAGCTGGCATATGCAAATATTGGGGCGTACATATTAATGATCCCGACTGTTACGTAACAGTCGGTGTTATGTTGAGATTCGCCTGTTCTTCGGAGGTCTTTTAAACAAATGAGATTTATATAAGAAGGAGGAAAAAATGGAGTTTGAGACTCACTGTATGTCATTTCCATGTACTGAACTCTTGTTATTCAACTATGCCGAGGTAAATTCAATTTTTCATTCGATGGCACCTTTAACATGGGGGGTTCTATGGGGTTGACTCCCTTTTGGAGCCCGTCTCTAGCGGCCAGTCGATGAACTGCAGTTTAAGTCACATGTTGGATTCAAGAAAGAGAGAGACTGGAAGGTTTCCGCTCTGTAGATAATCATATATAAACATTGCTCTGATATTTCCACTCCTGTGAATTACCAAACTCTGTAGTGCAGCTGCAGTTCTCAATGGTGTTGAGAACCACAAAAAAGTCCCCCCCCCAAAAAAAAAAGTCAATGGGCCATAATATCACCTAGCCACGTCTCCAGCTCTCGCTTACAAATGCAAGATTTTTAATTCTTTCTCTCCCTTTGTTTGGCTCTACTTGCTCTTTCTCTGTCCTGCCCTACAGCGGTTCCATACTTCTCTGCTCACCTGAGTGCCCTCCCTCAATCCAAATTGGCACCTGTCTGCTGAGCTGCCGAGCGGGCCGAGTGCACAGCGGGAGAGAGAGGCTCAATCACCTCAACATCAAGAACCCACACAGGCACCCCTGTGGCAATGTCGACGCGCTCCAGACAGACGCAAAAGACAGAGAGGGAGAGCTGGAGGCTGTAGTTTATTGTCTGTCTGGCATGGACTCCTCTGTGGGGCATCTTTGAGAGCAGACACTGAGCCTCATCCAGCTCTTTTTGTTGCTGAGCTCCAGGGGCAGGGACAGCGGCTAAAGCCGGGGTTGAGCTAGACTACCTCTCGCTGTGAACCCTCCAGAGACTTCAGAAGAGATTCAGCAGGGCCTTATATTTGTGCTCAAACGCTGCAGGCTAATAAACTCACTCAAGCACATATACACACATTGATATTTATTCCATAGTGGTCACACTAGATCTTAAGCATCTGAAATTATTTCAGGCTAAACAGTGAGAACGTTTACATGCACACCAGTAAATCAGAAAAATCAGCTTATTGAAACAGCCCGTTGTCCGAGTTTACATGCAAACCAATACCCCGATATCACAAATAAACTGCGCTTACATGACATTATTAATATACCAGGTCAAGGGCGTAGATTTGGTTTCAACATTGGGGGGGTTGAACGCTGGTTTGCTGCCTGTTATTTTTTAATTAAAAAATAATAATAATCTGTTTTATGTGTAGCATTATTGGATAATTTATTTCTTCTTTATCTATCTATCTATCTATCTATCTATCTATCTATCTATCTATCTATCTATCTATCTATCTATCTATCTATCTATCTATCTATCTAT
This sequence comes from Chanodichthys erythropterus, assembly GCF_024489055.1. Classification (NCBI taxonomy): domain Eukaryota; kingdom Metazoa; phylum Chordata; class Actinopteri; order Cypriniformes; family Xenocyprididae; genus Chanodichthys; species Chanodichthys erythropterus. The sequence goes on along the minus strand of NC_090224.1, from coordinate 34,106,313 downwards.
CTATCTATCTATCTATCTATCTATCTATACTTCATAACTTTATGAAATGTATGTATAACCATTCATAAAATTCTAACATAACTGTGATTCTAAAAAGAAAGAAATTATGTCAAATATTGAAACCGCCAGTAGGCGGCAGCGATTCGCTTTTTTATTGAGTTAGTCACATAAATCATTCATTCAGCCAATTCGTTCAAAAGTCAGATTAATTTAGGAAGAAAACAAACACCGATGTGAATACTTTTGTCATTGATAATTACAGACACTATTGAAAAATGAACTAACAAAACAGGCGACTATTTTGGATACTGGTTACAGTTACACTGATAGTTATGGCTAAATTGCAATGGATTAGCTAGCTAAAGTGTACTTAGCTATTACAATATTCTCATACCTCCTTCTCAGTACATGTTTTATTCTTTTTAATGTCCCTTTTTGAACAGAAGTTTAATATAGTCGGCTGGGCAACGGTTCTCTTCATTTTTTGGTGCTACCCGTGCTCTCCATTCAAACATTAGAGCGCCACTCGCGTTGTTTTGGTGAAAGTGTGACGCGCATTGGTTGGGCGTTACCAATCGGTTCAATGGAGGGGGAGTATTTTTTTTTTTTTATCTAATTTATTATGACAAACTCATATTTGAATAGAAACAAAATTATTGTTACAAAATAAGTGAATTCTACATATTTTTCATTTGATCTACTGTGATTTTCATGTTGAAATATTGGGGGGGTTGTAACCGAAGCATTTGAATATTGGGGGGGTTACCTCCCCCCACCCCCCCACAAACTACGCCCCTGTACCAGGTTATTTGTGGGTAGTGATGTCAAAACGCAATAATTTACATGTTTGACTTTATGTCATGTCGGTTGTGATGTAAAATAAAGCATTAAAAACCATACTGCAGCATGTCAGCGAGAAACTTACGGCCCATATATTATCCTCTCATGCAGTCACAGATGCAGCATTCTTATAATTTTCGTATTATTTTAATCAAAATCTATTTTATTTTAATTTTTTGCCTTTTTATTAAAGAACTACCACAAAACAAAACAAAGCAAATCTATAGAGGTTATAATTAACAATATATCAGAAAAATAAATAAATAAAGTGTTTTAATTAGTGCTATTAAATAAATAAAAAAATGGCTGTCCTTTATTATTTTATAAATAGTTTATTGTTTATTATTAAAACAAGCACTAGAATGTGACGTCCTGTTGCCAAATTCATTGAGTGTGTTTACATGTACGTTCCTGATCCAATTATGCTTAATTTGACAATGCACGCCATGTTCATGTAAACGTTTTCCTTTATCGGAGTTAGGTCATAAACAGCTTAAGAATAAACCAATCGCCACAGCGAGATTTTTGCCCCTTACTCTGATTTCAGATTACTGAAATGTGCATGTGTGATATGTGACAGGAACGAGTCCTTTCTGCAGATTTAAGTGTATCCAGACAGAGCAAACGTTTTACAGTAATGGAGGAGGAAATATATCACAAACTCAGACTCTTTCTTGACCCAAAGAATTACAAATAAAATAGAATAAAATAAAAACTCAATATAATGCAAATTCTAGTGTGACCTCTTCACGGACATTTACCTATAATATATTTTTAAATCAAGAGTCAAGCAGCCACTGCTTCATCTCCACCATCTAAAGTGAAAGTCTGAGGCTAAATGAGGCCCATATGCTTCCAATTGTCTCATATAATATACTATTTCAACAGCAACACTGGGACTGCAGCTAGACAAGAGCAAATAAAGTATATGGACACAAACAGACAAAAGACAAGAAAGAAAAATACAAAAAGTGAGACAGTATAGGTAATCAGTGTTGGGGGTACAGTGTTACATGCATTGCATGATTATTATTTTTTATTTGATGTATTGTTCAGCAAGGATGTATGAAATTGAAGTGACAGTTAAGACATTGATAATGTTACAAAAGATTTCTAATTCAAATAAAGCTGTTCTTTTAAACTTCCTATTTATCAAAGACTCCTGAAAAAAAATATTAAAGCAGCACAACTTTTTTCAACATTGATAATAATAAATTTCTCTTGAGCAACAAATCATAATATCAGAATGATTTCTGAAGGATCATGTGACACTGAAGAGTAATGATGCTGAAAATATAAGTTGTATATAGGGAAGGTGTCAGACGTAACATAAGCATTCTGAACTGCGAGAGATTTACACTTTCTTCGTAAAGTGGCCAGCGGTCTCTTTACTTCATAGCTTGTTAAATGTGGAGATTTTTTCGCTTCACTTCAGAAGGCCTTTATTAAACCCCTGGAGCCATGTTTATGATGGATGGACGGATGTGAACGGAGACACTTTCTTCAGCTCACACTCGTTTTGTAACGCTCACTACCAGTATAAAACTCAGCCTCGGATGCATCAGAATATTTATTAATATTTCTCCGATTGTGTTCATCAGAAAGAAGAAAGTCATACACATCTAGGATGGCTTGAGGGTGAGTAAAGCTTGAGGTAATTTTCATTTGAAAGTGAATTAATACTTTAAAATGGAGCGTTCGAATAAGAGGGCTAAAATCAGGGTAGGAAAAATGTCTTTTATTTCATCAATTTTTGATGTAAAATGCATACTAGCATTATAAGTGCACCCCAGGAAACATTATAAAACAACGCAGTTCATGACCCCTTTAAAGGTGCCCTAGAACCAGTTTTTACAAGATGTAATATAAGTCTAAGGTGTCCCCTGAATGTGTCTGTGAAGTTTCAGCTCAAAATACCCCATAGATTTTTTTAATACATTTTTTTAACTGCCTATTTTGGGGCATCATTAACTATGCACCGATTCAGGCTGCGACCCCTTTAAATCACGCGCTCCCTGCCCTCCGAGCTCTCGACTATAATACAGTGAATAAAGTTCACACAGCTAATATAACCCTCAAATGGATCTTTACAAGATGTTCATCATGCATACTGCATGCATGTGTCGGATCATGTAAGTATAGTATTTATTTGGATGTTTACATTTGATTCTGAATGAGTTTGATAGTGCTCCGTGGCTAACGGTCTAAAGTTAACATTACACACTGTTGGAAAGATTTATAAAGAATGAAGTTGTGTTTATGCATTATACAGACTGTGTAAAAGTGTTTAAAAATGAAAATAGAGACGGCTCTCTTGTCTCCGTGAATACAGTAAGAAACGATGGTAACTTTAACCACATTTAACAGTACATTACCAACATGCTAACAAAACATTTAGAAAGACAATTTACAAATATCACTAAAAATATCATGTATAATGTATAATATCATCGCTCCATCTGCCATTTTTCGCTGTTGTTCTTGCTTGCTTACCTAGTCTGATGATTCAGCTGTGCACAGATCCAGACGTTAATACTGGCTGCCCTTGTGTAATGCCTTGAACATGGGCTGGCATATGCAAATATTGGGGTCATACATATTAATGATTCTGACTGTTAGAGTAACAGTAAGTAGAGTAAACATGTTATGTTTAGATTCGCCTGTTCCTCGGAGGTCTTTTAAACAAATGAGATTTACACAAGAAGGAGGAAGCAATGGAGTTTGAGACTCACTGTATATCATTTCCATGTACTGAACTCTTGTTATTCAACTATGCTGGAGGTAAATTCAATTTTTGATTCTAGGGCACCTTTAAAGTGCAGACTTGTTCCTTTGTCTTTTTGTGTGATTTTCAAAATATTTTGTGCTTGCGTTGTGATTCACCTCATAGCTGATTGGCTTGGTACATGGCTTATAATAATTTTTGTAAAATCCCTATGGGGAAAAATAAATGCTTCCGAAACCAGCACCACTGAAAAGGGGGAAGGGCACTGTTGCAGTATATATAAGAGCTTAGAAAGCTCAAAAAACACATGCTGAGCTACAAATTACTTGCGAACGCATCCCTGATTGGAAATCATAAGCCACTTATGCATTTATGAGACACAGTTCTGATTCAAGGCCCCTATTTCCATCATCGAAGAGCCTGCTGGACACAGTGCTCAGATGACATTTAGACAATAACAGTTCGGTCAACACCGCTGTCACCCCAAGTGACATCATCTTGTGTCCACATGTCCCTCCAATGTCCCCCTCCTTGTTAGAATGCCACAGCGGGGTGACATTTTCCTCGTTAAGGGCCTAACGAGGTCGACACCTCATTAAAGGTTATCTGTTAATTACCATAACAGCTCAGTGCAGCGAGCGGACTGGGGGCTGGGAGGGGGGTTCTTATCACATCAAATCTTAACCTTTTCAACGCACTCCCACTCTCTGCTCCCATTCACCTCACTCACACACAGTAAACATTAGACTCACACTCTCAAGGGGAATTGCTCCAGCTTAAATGCCATTGAGATGAGCTCTACGAAGGCCTAAACACTTGAGAATTCCTCGATAATAAAACAAACACCCAGAGTCTGGCTGAAGTCACTTCAAAACTTGGCCAAACATTTCAGAGATACAGACAGGATGAAGCTGACACATTCCAGCAGCTCAGATAGTGAAGCCAGAGAAATGAACAGAAAATCCCTTGAAAGTCCAACATTTCAAACTAAGTAATAGATCAAACAACGCCTGTAAGATCAAGTGTGTTCACACATTTATTTCAGATGTTTATGTATAATATCGTGCTATGCTATTCCCTGCCCACCTGTTATCCAGCAAACACAAAGATTGAATGGGTCTGCCGAATATTTGTCCTATTATTTGGTAGAATTTGTTATTCGTTTTGAAGCCATTATCCATGCCTTTCCGAATATGGTGTTCGGCTTTGGGCACATCCCTATCCCTAAGCATCACATTGATGATGTGATGCCTAAATCGAGAGTTACATATGTAACTGTGGTTCTATGAGTTCTGGATGACTGCCAGAGGCAGTGCTTCACACTGGATATTATCTCTCTTGCTCAGGCACAGGTCGAGTCTAATAACAACAAAGTCATCACATAACCTGGAATGTCATGGGGATGCCCCTATTTAACCCCGTGACATCCAGCAAACTGTCTCTACAGAATCTTCTCGCCTAGACTCCCGAGTGACAGGGTGCTCTGGCGGTCATCCAGAACTTACAAACTTACGTAACTCTCGTTCTATTTCTTTCTTACTGACCACCAGAGGCAGTGCTTCACCCTGGATGCGCAGGTGAAAAAAAAGTAAATTTCTATAAATGTACTTAAAGTGTTCTATTTTCTCACACTAATTTTGTACTTAATATACTAAAAATTCTTCTTTAGTAGTACTTAAAGGTGCAATATGTAATATTTTCTGTCCGCTGGAGGTCGCTAGAAGCCTATTCAAAACAAAGGTGTCGCTTGATGACGGCAAGTTTGAGTGCAGAATCTTGGGACATGTGGTTTTCACCTCAACAGCCAGTGGAAAAAAATTGGGATAGGACTCGAGAAGAAATCCTGTTCATGGATGCGATTATTAACGTTACTGTAGTATGAAGCAGATTTTAAGCATAGCCCAAGAGATATGGTGGTCTTGTCGCAGACTAATTATTCTAAAATGATTGTCATATGAACATCAGAACACAATATGTGATCAAAACTAACAGAATAATGAGGTATAATATGGTATAATGTAATTAGGAACCATAAAGAGCCTTATCTGGGGGGTAATAACTGCTATTTTTATTAATACCCACAATCAAGATCTGCAGAACACCAAGGCTGCTCCCCCTGCTGCTGCACATTATCCAACCGAGTGAATTGCACACTGTGAAGGCTATTATCTAAATGAAACTAATGTCTACTTTATCCAGGATAATAAAAACAGTATTTACCAGGTTCATAAACTCCAAAGAAAAGCAGTTACATAACAGCAACTTGTTTTTCTCCCATGCTTTGTACCCAGAGCAAGGCCAAATTTCACACGCACAAGCTAGAAGCTCTTTCTCATTAGCAAATCCACTAAGAGTGATGTTGGAGGAGAGAAAAGCCACACGGTTCTCCATATTTCTGCACATTCATGCTCCTGAAATGTCACAGTTGAATCAAATGCACTCTGAGGGCATTCAACCCCGTCTCATTCATCATTTGAAAAGAATTATGACAGAGAAAAAAAATCCACAAGGCCACTGCTAAATACGCTCTCAGCCAGGTGAATGACGCAGTAATGCATCCCTGAGGATGACAAAATCTGTGTGTTCGCCTTATATTTCGTAATACAATGATCTAAGGATCTTTTCCCACAAAGAGAAAGAAAAAAAATGGGATTGTGAATTGCGGAAGTGGAGCGAGTGACAGAGAAAGAGGGAGAGAGGGAGTGATTGAGTGCATAGTGAAGCATTGCAGCAGTTTGATCCATGTGGATGTCAGGGGGTGCTGAGGCAGCAGAAAGCAGACATATTTACAGATCAGTCAGTGCTAATGTACTCCACACCATTAAACCACTGCCACTATAGCAACAGAGCCGTCACCACAGAGACCTCCCTTAACAACAGGCCATTTCCCACAGTGCACGAGCAGATTAAATTAACACACTGCAGGTAAAGTGCACAATACATGCAATCAAAATGCATACAAGCACAGACTTCATTATAAACATTTGTACTAAAGCTCAACAGCAGTTTGAGCCGTGACCTACTGGTGAGCAGGTACATTCTGACATTGAGCTGCGGTGCTCATGAAGAGCAACACAAGTCTGAAATCAGCTCATGTCATTTCCTCGTCTCATTCTCTCATCATTACCTGTCCTCTCTCCAATGGCATTTTACACCAAAACAAAACAAAACAAAACAAAACAAAACAAAACCCAAAACCAAAACAAAACTTTTCACTGCAAAAAAATCATAAAAAAAGTGTGTGTGCTCTAGGTCTGTGTAATTTTGTGTCCATTCCTTTTTCGTTTTTTAAACCAGAAATGAAATTTGAAAATGCGGTTTCTTCCTTTTTTATTTTAACACTGATGGATAGAATTAACAGATACAAGCTAATTTTCCTTATGCAAGATTATTATTTCATTAAAAATAATATAAATGATATACAATTTGGTTTTTTTAATATGTAAAAATGCTACATTTAATTTCTAGTGTTTTTGCATCATAGAGATGCAAAAGTGTCAGGTTTGGTGGGTGGTGGAAGGAGCGAGGACTCAATTGCAGGAAAGGAAGGGCTTTATTAATAATAAAAATAAAAATAAAAACACAACAAAAACAACCCCGAGGGGGAAAACAGACTATAACTTAAACTTGACTTGACAGGGACTTGACTTGACTTGACTTGACTTGACTTGACTTGACTTGACTTGACTTGACTTGACTTGACTTGACGACACACAAGGAGAAATACGACATTTCACGACAACGAACCAGCACAGGACTGCAAACACAAGGAGAATAAATAGGAGAGCAAATAAGGCAGGTAACAAGGGAGGACAGGTGGGGCAAATCAACCAATAATGAGGTAACAAGGTGGGCGGGGTCAAGACAATAGACATGAGAGCACATGGCACAAAGAAACACATGACAAGCCATGTGCTCACACCAAACAAAACAAATACACAAGCACATGGCCAATGAAGACAAATCACAAGCCATGTGCTTACACAAGACGAGACATGAACACGTGACTATGAAAACTCATAAGCCACGTGTTCACACAAAACAAGACAACATGGAAGCACGCAGCCCGTGAAACACAGACTGCGTGCTAACACAACACAAGACAAAAACACAACATGAAAGCACGCGGCAGGTGGAAATCACCGCGTGCTACACAAAACATGAGACAAGAGCGCACGGCAAGTGAAAGTACACACAAACCGTGCGCTCACAATACAGACAGGACTGGGAGCGTGAGTGTCCAAATCCCGACACAAAACCGAAACCAAACTAGACACGAGTGCCGGGATCCGAACGCCACGCTCCCAACATGAAACAAGGCACGCAGACAAGAGAGCGCACAGCCCCGAGAACACTCGAGACCGTACGCTCACACAAAAACACGACAAGAACGGGAGTGTCAGAGCTCTGTCACAAAACCAGGAAATAAACAAGACTGAAGTGACAGAACCCTGACACAAAAGTGTAATTCATGCTCTTGGACAGGTTGTCTTCAGCAAACTGTTTGCGGGCTTTCTTGTGAGCCAGCTTCAGAAGAGGCTTCCTTCTGGGATGACGGTCATGCAAACCGACTTGTTGCAGTGTGAGGCTTATGGTCTGAGCACTGACAGGTTGACTTTCCACTTCTGCAACCTCTAAAGCAATGCTGGCAGCACTCGTGCATTTGTTTTTTGAAGACAGCTTCTCAACTTCTTTGATTCAACTTCTATGGCCTGTTCCAAGTGGAACCCGTATTGGAAAACATCTCTCTATGACACTGGCCACTGTGTTGTAACTCAGTTTAATGGTGTTACCGATCTTTTTATAGCCTAAGCCATCTTTGAGGAGAGCAACAATTCTAATTCTCAAATCCTCAGAGAGTTCTTTGCCATGAGGTGCCATGTTGAACATCCAGTGATCAATATGAGAGAATTGTACTCAAAGCACCAAATTATAACTGCTCTAATACAAGATCCACACATTTGAATGGTCCTGTCAAGCAGACAAAAACATGAACATGGTGAAAAGGACATGTGACTTTGCATGGTTAAAGATGGTTAAGTAATCACTTAAGCCGCGCACACACTTAACGACTGTAAGGCCGATTATTAATCCGATTATTAATGTAAATTGATACTTATGACTGATCGCGCTCAAACGCATCCAGTCAGTGCCAGTTGCGTTCAGTCTGCGATTACAGTCGGTGTTCAAATTCCGTGTAAGTATACACTCACGCTCAGATTGATATGGTAAAATAGACGCCATTGTTACCGTCTTTACAGTGTGTACAATTGCTTGGCTTTAGAAAGCCTCCAGAGCTGAAGTTCAGCAATGGTAATAGGCGTTTTGTTTTCACACACGCTGTAAGCGTTAGATCAGTCACAACAGACTGGGCCGTCCGACCAATCAGAACAGAGTAGGCTCACGGAAAGGAGGAATTTAGAGAGTCTGAATCATGGAATGAGCCATGATGTGCAACGTAAATTATGAGAAAATGAAAGCCTTTTTTTAACCTTTAATGCATGTAAACCTGTTATATGAGACCTCCAAAACAAAATTAGGAACCTTTAAAATAGCATAATAGGGGCACTTTAACAGCACGAACTGAGAACAAACGAGCAGTGCCTATTTGGAGCTATCTGAATGACATGGGGTGTAGAGTGAAAAAAAAATTATGTTCAATATATCTTAAAATGGCACAAACGTTCATTTTTGGTTGATTTAGAACCAGCTGGCATCCATTCCTCGGGTCCCAAGCATCTTCAAGGACAATACGACTCAAAAAAAGCACAAAAAAAAAAATGTTAATCATATGCAGGAGTGTTCTTGTGTGTTGGATCTGAACTCATCTTGTGTCTGGATGAATCATCTGTTTAATGAGCACTGGCTAGAGTAAACATCTACTCAACATTTTTTCCCGGTTATTACAGTAGGCATGAGCAGCAGGCTGGCATTGCATTTTTTTCAAGCTTACGTGCTCTCACTGACTTACTGACTCTTTGAAGATATAAAACTGCTTTCTAAAAAGCTCTGATAAGCCCATTTATTCCAAACATCTCAGCGATGTGCTCCTTCGACCTGAAACGCAAGATTTTCTCCCCGTGGGCGGCCATGTTTAAGGATAGCTAAACTGTTTCTGACCAAACTGTCACTCTCACTTCCATCGTGACGCTGCCTGCAGACATGCAGCCTGATCCTGAGCGGCAAACTTCATCCTTTATCTGTTCATTTCGCCTCTTGGCTCTTCTCTGTCCCTGAACTCCAGCTCCTGCAACTGTGCTATTTATCTCCTATTCCCTATTGGCCTGAAATGAAAACAGTTTCTAAAAGATCACAAGCTACAGCATTTAAATGTTTTGCAGAATAAGAAAGTGGGCGGCTATATATTCCTATGTGACACAGCTTGTTTATGTACATATGGAGAGGGAATCTGGTTCACTGGGATGAACTCAAATGCAGTTCATTTGATTGATTCACCCTGGATGGGTGTTTGATGGTTACTCCACTACTTTTCACACCCAAAAATGCTCCTCAGTGTTACATTTGACCAAGTACCAGAGGAAAACGGATACAAACTCACTCTGTACAATTTTTTCTCTTAAATCAGTATTTTTTGCTTGTTTTCCATAAAAAATCGAAACATCTGCAAAATAATATGCAAATAACTTATATACTTAATAACAATAACTTATGCAAATTTGCATTCATTTAAATAAAGTTTTCAATTCAAAACAAAAAATACTCAATGTGTAAACTAGTCCATGATAAACTTAACAGTTTTTATGTAAAACCAGTAATAAAATGCAGTAATAAATGCACCAGATGTCCATTCACTCACTCTCTTCATCTCTTTTCCAATCTTCTTTTCTCACATTCACTCTGCTGTTAGAGATGTAACTGTTGCTTGGCAGTTGGCAGTTATGCAACTGCAGATGCTTGTGACAACATCATATAAATGGCCTTGAATGCAAAAATCACATACAAGAGACACGTGCTATGGTACAGGTGCTCTGACATAACTGCGTTTACACGTGCAGCAATGTACAAGTACACACTAAACACACAAAATATCTCACAGAAGTGAGTACACCCCTCACATTTTTGTAAATATTTTATTATATCTTTTCATGTGACAACACTGAAGAAATGACACTTTGCTACAATGTAAAGAAGTGAGTGTACAGCTTGTATAACAGTGTGAATTTGCTGTCCCCTCAAAATAACTCAACACACAGCCATTAATGTCTAAACCGCTGGCCACAAAAGTGAGTACACCCCTAAGTGAAAATGTCCAAATTGGGCCCAGTTAGCCATTTTCTCTGCCTGGTGTTATGTGACTCGTTAGTGTTACAAGGTCTCAGGTGTGAATGGGGAGCAGGTGTGTTAAATTTGGTGTTATCGCTCTCACTATCTCATACTAGTCACTGGAAGTTCAACATGGCACCTCATGGCAAAGAACTCTCTGAGGACCTGAAAAAAAAGAGTTGTTGCTCTACATAAAGATTATGAAAGCAATATTGCGTAGCTTGTCCACGAACTATGGCTCTGTATATTAAGTGCCGCTCCATTTGAAAGCAGGTAATGGACATTTACCGCTAATCACAGAACTGGCTTTACCGATGAGACACGCATGACAATCCTCCTTTACGTCTAAAGAAGATTAAGGAAACTAATCCAACGCCGTGGTATGATGAGCACACTCGGGCTCTAAAACGAGCTGTTAGAAAAGCTGAACGTAGTTGGAAGAAAACAAAACTAGAAGTTTTCCGCCTTTCGTGGAAAGAAAAAATGATTGAGTACAGAACAGCCATAAGAAATGCTAGATCTACTTATTTTTCAAATCTCTTAATAGAAAACAAACATAATCCTAGGTATTTATTTGACACAGTGGCTAAATTAACTAGAAACAGAGATTCAACTGCTGACGTTTCCATAGAGCACAGCAGTAATGACTTTATGAACTTCTTTACTTGCAAGATTGATAATATTAGAGAGAAAATTATAAACATGCAACCGTCTACAGTTTCTCTTCAGACAGTGCACTGTAGTGTCCCTGAGGTAAAACTAGAATCATTCGCCGCTATAGGAGAGGAAGAATTATCTAAACTTATCAAATCATCAAAATCAACGACATGTATGTTAGACCCAATGCCGACTAAACTACTGAAAGAAATGCTTCCAGAGGTCGTAGGTCCACTTCTTGATATAATTAATTCATCTTTAACACTAGGACACGTGCCAAAAACCTTTAAGCAGGCTATTATCAAACCTCTTATTAAAAAACCTCAACTAGATCCGAGAGATTTAGTAAATTACAGGCCAATCTCGAATCTACCTTTTCTGTCAAAGATACTAGAAAAGGCAGTTTCAACACAACTGTGTTCCTTTTTAGAAAGAAATGGAATCTGTGAGGATTTCCAGTCAGGATTTAGACCAAACCATAGTACTGAGACTGCTCTCGTTAGAGTTACAAACGATCTACTCCTATCATCCGATCGTGGCTGTATTTCTCTATTAGTGTTATTAGATCTCAGTGCTGCTTTTGACACTATCGATCATAACATTCTTTTAAAAAGACTTGAAAACTATATTGGCATTAGTGGAATTGCTTTGGCATGGTTCAAATCATACTTATCTGACCGTTATCAGTCTGTGGTAGTTAATGAAGAGATGTCGTATCGATCACAGGTTAAATATGGGGTACCACAAGGCTCAGTATTAGGACCGTTGCTTTTCACTCTGTACATGCTGCCCTTAGGAGAGATAATTAGGAAGCATGGTGTTAGTTTTCACTGCTACGCTGACGATACTCAGCTCTATATTTCCTCGCGCCCTGACGAAACCTACAAATTCACAAAACTAACAGAATGCATAGCTGACATTAAAAACTGGATGACAAGAAATTTCTTATTAAATTCAGAAAAAACTGATATCCTAATCTTTGGACCAAAAACTTCCTCACGAAAAAACCTTGAATACTCTCTAACACTTGACGGGTGCTCCATTAAACCTTCGTCCTCAGTTAGGAACCTGGGTGTGCTCTTTGATACCAATCTTTCATTTGAAAGTCATGTTTCCAGTATCTGTAAAATCGCCTTCTTCCATCTAAAAAATATATCTAAATTACGACATATGCTCTCAATGACAAATGCGGAACGGTTGGTTCATGCATTCATGACCTCAAGACTAGATTATTGTAACGCTCTACTGGGTGGTTGTTCTGCTCGGCTTTTAAACAAACTACAGTTGGTCCAAAATGCGGCAGCTAGAGTTCTTACTAGAACCAGAAAGTATGACCATATTAGCCCAGTTCTGTCAACATTACATTGGCTCCCTATTAAACATCGTATAGATTTTAAAATCTTGCTACTTACTTATAAAGCTCTAAATGGTTTAGCTCCTCAGTATCTAAGTGAGCTCTTAATGCATTATAGTCCTTCACGTTTATTGCGATCTCAGAATTTAGGCCAGTTGATAATACCCAGAATATCAAAATCAACTGAAGACGGCAGATCCTTTTCCTATTTAGCACCTAAACTCTGGAACAATCTTCCTAGCATTGTTCGGGAAGCAGACACACTCTGTCAGTTTAAATCTAGACTAAAAACACACCTCTTTGCTCTTGCATACACATAACACATTATCAATACATTAACATTTTTCAAATCCGTTAAAGGATTGTTACGCTGCAATAATTAGGTCGGCCGGAACCGAGAACATTTCCTATAACACTAGATATACCTGTACATCAGAATAAGAATGGCATCTACGCTAATATCTGTCTCTCTGCTTATCCTGAGGTTTGCCGGGTGCTGGATCCAGGCCGTATCCAGATCAGATGGAGAACCTGCGTCTGGACCTGACTACAACGTAGCCCAGGAGACAATGGGCCTAAAGATCCAATTCTGGCTGCATCTATAATTCAGATTTTTAATCCCCGTATCCGCTTACATATATTTATATATAATCGATTTTTAATCTCTATAATAAAAATGTACAATTCAGATTTTGATCTCCATATACATTTACATATATATATCTTCCAAGAGGTTTTTTCCCTCTTAGGACTTTTTTCCCAGTGCTAGCACGCTGGGTTTTTCTCCTAGGGGTTTTTTTCCACCCCTGGAAGTCAGCCGACATTGGCTTAATGTAGCACCATCTTGTATATGTTACATATTACCACGCTTGTTTGTACAGTTTTAACCACTTCCCTTTTTTTCTGTGCTTCTAATATGTAAAGCTGCTTTGAAACAATTACCAATTGTAAAAGCGCTATATAAATAAATTTGACTTGACTTGACTTGACTTGACAATCGCATACGATTAACCGTGCAGCCCTATTTTGCATGCGTTCATTTTCACTCACAGCGGGTCAGAGAAATGTCCACTCAGAAAATGAGCAAGGTGAGGGAGTATTTTGAAAGCCAAAATCTATATTGTATTTATATAATGCGTCCACGGGCAAAACTTTTCCATTTTCTTCTGTCATGTCAAACTAGTATATAACAAGTACGCTTGGTTATAGGCTTGTTATAGAGGGTATGCACTGACGTGACTTTCCCGCCAGAACACGCCCCCTCAAGCGGACTGAGTGGCAAAAGAGCCTGCTGCATGACTGGATTTAATAGGGGAAACTGCAAAAACACAAGTAAAACATGTGTAAAACACAAGTAAAACAAATGATTAAACTAAAGCTTGGACTCACTCGATAGTGTTCCTGTTACAACTTACCAAAGATCCAGTAATCCTAAAATCGCATTTACAGACATTTATATGTGCCTGATTTCGATGCCGGGGAAATGCATAAAGCAAATTTGCCTGTGAACGCTTTATATAAATACAATATATGAAGAGTTTGGTTCCAAAACACAAAAAATCCATTTTGATTAATTTAAGTAAAAATGTGTTTTCTTTACCAAGAAAGTGGCCAGATGAAAACCACTATTTTCTGTTTCAAACTTTTACATAGCATCTTTTGGTTATAAAGACATTAAAAATTCAAATCTAGATTTTGATTTTCAAAAGTTTATTATAAAAACTAATTATTTTTTTCCTAAAATACAATAAATCCATGACATGTTTTTTTTTTAAAATGCAACTAATCCAACAATATAAAAGTTATTTTTCATATTGAAAATACACAACAAAGTATGACAGCCTCTGAACTTTGTCAATACTAATATTTTATACAGGCATTTGACTAAAAATACATTCAGTTGTCGCTCCCAAAATGAATTCAACGAGTCATCTTGTTAATGTTATAAATTACTTGAGTGCCTCATTTTCTTAATCTCCTCACGTAAATGATTACATTTCGATGACTTACGTTTCTTCTCCACCCAGAAACCACCACAGGTTCATCAATGCCGTCAAAATGATTCATTTTTCTGTTTTTGTTGATCACAAAGCACAAAGTAGATAAGGAAAACTAGGATGCCGGGTAGGGGTGTGACAAGACAGGTATCTCACGAGACGAGACTCGAGACTGAGTTCAGGAGACGAGACGAGACAAGATTTTTACACACTATTTTTAAGAAATCCTCAATGGTGAAATCATGACTAGAAAAAATATTCTGCAGGTGTATTTGAAATGTTTTAACTAATCATCTTGTAATGAATGTCATTTCAGTTCTACTTTCTGAGTGTGAATTATCATATGCAGTAAAAGATAACAAAGCACTGTAAAAGGTTTTGACACAAACTCAACTGATTGACTTTTCTTCTGTATGATTTCAGTCACTTCAGACCTTATTGTACATGATTTATGAGCTTCTACAACTTTAGACCTCCTAACTGAACTCCTTTCCACAAACTTATCATAGAAATAAAAACACTAATAAGGTCTCATTTATTAACATTAATGTATTAACCAACATCAACTAACAATGAGCAATATATATGCTACAGTATTTATTAATCTTTGTTTATGTTAATAAAAATAGTCATTCATTGTTAGTTCATAGTTTAGAGTGCATTAACTAATGTTAACAAATGAAACCTTACTGTTTGTGCTTAATAAGATTAAGAGAAAACTGTTATTCGTTTTCATGGTAACACTTTACAATAAATGCAACCATAATCACACTCTCTCAATATTCAAAGTGCAAATAAGATCACATTTTTCTTTGATACAGAGCTGAGAGATGGTTACAACTACACTGCCCAGCCTAAAATAGCTTTCATATTGAGAGATATCTGTATTCATCAGGGAGCCGCTTTCAAAATGCGGGGTATTGAGATCGCGTTTGAATGCGCGCTCCTGTTTACTTTCACTTTCAGCGATCCGCGTAACTCTGTAAATATGGAGCGGCGGCGTTCGTTATCCAACTGAATTAAATGTTTTTTTTTTTATTTAAATACAAAGCAAAATGACAGTGGAGGCATAATGTAAACGTAGCGGTGGCATATTCTTTCCTAATCATCCTAACACTCTGTCATGGCAACATCACGAGACTACTTTTCGACTCGACGAGAAATCTCGTCACAGTTTAATCTCGCGAGATCTCGTGACACGAGATCTCGTCACACCCCTACTGCCGGGTATATTCAGAGCGCTGCCATTACCGTTTACAGTGCGTAGAATGGTACGCTGTGATTGGTTGAAAGACGATATAACGCGTTCTGCAGAGAAGGGAGACTGGCGTTTGTCGCGTTTTGGGAAAAAAGGGAGAAAACATGACAGAATAACACGGCGGGTATCGTATTTTGCGCAAAATTAATAAATGACTTTTCAATTCCGACCAGATACAATACTGATTTTGGTGGATTTTGGTGGATTTTTAAATGGCATTTATTGCGTTTTGGAACCAAACTCTTGATCACTTATATCAATGTTACATCATCCAGTCCCAAAACTTTATTTTTAGTCAGTGTTTATTTAAAAACACCAAATTATGCAGAATAAAAGAAGATAAATATTTAATTGATGAATATATTTTAATACAATATATACCAATACAATGTATGATTTTACCCCAAAATTCAACATACTGACAAAATAAGAACTGCACATTTACATTTTGCTGCCTGGAGTCCAGTCGTTTCTATGAATTCCAGCGATCCATTTGCTTCTCTTTTCTTTAGGTTTCGACAGTCTGTAAAAATAATTTTCAAGATTTCTTGTCAAATCTATTTGTACAGTCAATCACAAAGCTCTTTCTATTTTGAATGTGTTTGATATAGTGTTTTTCGCAGCTTTCACGCTGAAAACCAATGCTGCCACTCAGTGGGCATAACCACAGTCACTCCAGCCAACAGTGTAACGAAATTAATCTTGTACGCAGTAATACAGTATTGTATTGGATTACTTTTAAAAGTAGCTTTCCCCAACACTGTATAATTAGGCTATGCTTTTTGGGGATGGAAGGATGGCCATGTCATATCTTACAGGTAGAACACCAGAATAACCAGCAGATGTTACCTCCAAAATCCTTATTTAACCCATGGTTTTAACTAAAAACAGTTTGTTACTCTGATAAATCACCCCAGTGCCCTGAGACACAACATCCAGTCTACTGTCACGTCTGTCACTCCCATGTTCCCTTTCCTGTCTTGACCTCTCTCTTTTCTGAGTGAACAGATGATTCTGTCAAGCAGATGTCTGTGTCACTAACTCATCTATTGGTTGTTCCTCCCGCAGCAACAATCTATTTTCCATGTAAAGGCAGTTTTGGCTCTGTAGTCCATGCAAGACCCTTTAAGCCACCGAGTGGGGAGGCTTATTTCTAACCCACGCACAACACCTTTCTAGAAGCACACTGTCAATCAAAGCACACTAACCCTGCCCTGCTAGGCCAGAGTTATCCTCCGTTCAAGGGCACAGAGAGGCTGTTGCCACAACAACAGTACCTCAGCAACCGCTTCAGCGTAAGAGAGCCCAACTCTCCCCAGACTATTGTGATGTCTTAATAGCTTGTCATGAGAATAATTTCTGTGCACGAGTCAAGCGGCACGCAAGCACAGAAAGGAATTAAATGAAATGTGTATCAAATACAGTTTCAAATGATTTCATATAGTCATCACTCAGATCAGAAAGTGTTTGCTCATTCCGGCAAAAGAAATAAACTCATTAGAAAAGACTGATGATGCTATTACGACTGATGCCACTGCATTTGAGAGAAAGAGCGAAACAATCTCTCTGAATGCTAATTGACAACAGGTGGCATACATTTTTTTTTATCAGCAGTAAATTAAAAAAAAAAAAAAAAACTGAATGGGGCAGTTGTAGCCTTTAGGCAGAAATCATAATAGGAAATGTAGCCTTAAGCTGCAATCAATAGGGTCCAAGGCAAAAAAGAAAAGAAAGAGAAATGACCATAGCTGTGGATGCTCTGGATACCGTTTCTGTCCACAAGTTTTACTTAGAAAAACAATGCAGAGACGCTTGAAGCATGTTCTGTTGATTCTGATGTGTACTATTGAATTCAAATAACGTGGGGCTGGTGTGGCAAACTGGTTAAAGCTCACTGACAAGTAGAAAGTCTGAATTTTGGTTCAATTCCCACAAAGAGCCATTGTGACACCATTTTGTCCATGTGCAAGGAACATTACCTCAGGTTATGAAAGGAGGACTGTCTCCGTAAAAAGTGTACTGTCACTTAAAAAAAAAAAAAGAGAGAGAGAAAATAGAGTGCAACAGTGACCACACTTTTTAAGCATTACTGGTTCTGGAAGTATTTTCAAATTAAAGATTTCCAAGAAATTATAATAGGAAACAGTATACCTATTGAAAGGCCATGTATTACTTACAGAAGAGGATTAGGGCCAAGCAATAATAAAAAAAATAAAACCATCTCGAGATTAAAGTTGTTAAATTTCGAGAAAAAAAGTCAAAATGAAATGTTGAGAATAAACTTGTTAAAAAGTCGAGAAAAAATGTTGAGTATAAACTCATTAAATTATGAGAAAAAAGTCGTTAAATTATGAATTTGTTCTCATAATTTTTTACATAATTCTCAAAAAACTTTTTTCTTGTAATTTAATGACTTTATTCTCAACATTTTATCTCGACTTTTTTCTCAAAATTTAACGACTTTTTTCTCATAATTTAACGAATTTGTTCTCATAATCTAACGATTTTTTTCTTGTAATTTAATTACTTTATTCTCAACATTTTATCTCGACTTTTTTCTCGAAATTTAACTATTTTTTTCTCGTAATTTAATGAGTTTATTCTCAACATTTTATCTAGACTTTTTTCTCGAAATTTAATGAGTTTTTTCTCGAAATTTGACAACTTTAATCTTGAGATGGTTTTATTTTTTTATTATTTCTTGGCCCTAAAATATATATATATATATATATATATATATATATAAATATAATGTAACCTAATGTAAAGGTTATTCTCAAGTAAAAAAGCTGTTGACAATGTTTACTTCCTGGTGTTTATATTGTAATATTTTGTATATGGTTGTATGAGTGCATATTTTATCTAAATCATCTTTTTGATGAAGCAGCCATATCATAGACGTTTCAAAATAAGAGTCCCTCTGTATTGCAGGCTTTTTATTATTATGTTTTTGTTGTTGTTTTCCTGGTTAACAATGGTATTTTAGTTACACAATATCTGTAATAAAAAAATATTAAATTAATTTTAATTAATTAATTTATCCTGAAAAAGTGCATAACAGTTTCTATGAAGATATTAAGCAGAACAAATGTTTTCTTGAGCAGCAAATCAGCCAATGACTTTCTGAAGAATCATGTGACACTGAATACTGGAGTTATGATGCTGAAAATTCAACTTTGCATCACAAAAAAATTTATTATATTTTAAAATATGTACACATTTAAATTGTAATAATATTTACAGTGATTAAATAAATACAGCCTTGGCTGTAGTGACTTCTTTCAAAAGCATAAAAAAAACTCTGATTGCTATAGTCAGTAGTTATAATAAATGCCTTGTATTGTATTGAAATGTGTTGTAAATGTTTGGCAAACAGAGTAAATCAATGCAGTGTTACAATGACAGTGAGCTTCTTAACAACAGCTAACCAATCATAAGCTTAATCTCAAACTCTTCAAAACAACATTAAATATTCATGTTTTTGTTTGTGCAGTATATAAAATAAAATAAAATGAATAAAACGGACAAGTTAAATTTGTTTATTTGGTATTATTTCCCTGGTGTGAGCTGTGATCAACCACACTGTAAAACAGAATTGTTGGTTTAACTTAAAAAAGTAAGTGACCTGGTTGCCTTAAAATTTTGAGTTCATTGAAATTAAAATTTTGAGTTAATACAATGAAGGCGATTGGTTTAATCAACAGAAACTCAAAATATTATGCTATCTGAACTACATTAATTATCTAAGTTGATTTGACAAAATAAAAAATGTTATGATATAAATCATGAAACTAATTTTTTGCAGTGCAACCAATGTTATTCACCATACAAATACAGTATGGAAATAAGAGAGTATTAACCCGGAGTTCACAAATGTTATTGTGAAGTCTGAACCCTGGAGTAATTAATCCATAAACCAGGTAAAAGTAAACAATTAACAGTGTGAAATATGAAACAATATCAGTATGAAACAAGAACAATCTCAAGTGTGAAAAGATCATTACATGACCCAGACTTCCTGCTGGCCTGCCTTTACCCTGCAGACAGACGGGCACTGTGCATATGTGCTGCTTGGAACCCTAAATATACTCATATCGAATAGGTTTTGATCATTCGCTCATCTTGTCTGTAGCCCTGCTGGGGATCCACACTCCTGAACCCATCCCAGGTCACTTTCTGCTGAGATCGAGCAATAAATCACACACACACACTCACTCACAGAAGAGTTATGAATCTCTCTGATCCCTCTCAAACAGGTCAGTTTATAATGAGAAGTTTATGAGAGTACTCCTCCACAGATGGAGAGAGACACTGAGGGAGCGAGAGGAAGACGGGCGGAAACACAGAGATGTGCTCACGCACGCCTGGCGAGACAACAGGCAAGTTTAGAGCCAAAATGGTCGCATTCATTATTCATAGAGCCCGGAGAACAGGCCTTTGCAATATTTATCTGTGATATTGACTTGACTGTGAGTGACTGCCAGCGTACTCACCCAGTCACACTCTGAGATGAGATCACAACCCCACAGCTGAGACGGCCTGCTTCCCAAGGGCCAGATTCAATTAAAGCGACCAGACTCCCGTAAACACACATTCATGTGTTTAACAACAAACAGACATTTCACAAGGGTTTACACACACAAAGGGTTACAAATCTCTCGTGAGACCCATGAATGCCCACAACACTTTCAGACACTCACTGCTCAAGCTGCAGAGTCAGACATGCACACGAGCGGCAGAGTGGCACTGAAGATCGGGATGAACCGCCAATCAGACACACGCGCCTCACCGGGTTTTCCCTTTCGTCTGTTTCTCAAGACATAATCAAATGTGCTACTAAACAACCAGAACTTCTTGTCAAAGGCCAATCCATCACAGCAGCAGTGCCATCCTTTTTCAGTCTTTCCTCTATAGTTACAATAACTGTATTATTTCTACAATGTAAAAAAATGTCCACCTATTTAGACTTGAAAAATTAAGTTCAGTGGCTGCCTTAAATGTTTAAAAATAATCGACTTGGTTGTATAAGTAATTTCAACTTAAATTATATGAAATTGACTTAGAAAAAAATCGAGTAAAAATTTTACAGTAATGTAAGAACATAAGTTTCCATGGCTTACTGGTCATATTTTTTTATAGCGTTATTGCAAATTTACTTATAAAGAAAGCATCTGATGATAAAAAAAAAAAAAAAAGTTTAAAAATGTGATAAAATGTAATATTAAATGAAATGCTATTAATTAAAATGTATTAATTGTTAACATTAAAATTTCAATTTATTCAAATGTATTAATTACATATATTTAAATAATAATTATGAATGTAAATTTACAAATATAAAGTTAGCAAGGCAAGTAAAAAAAAGTGAAAATATGTGGTAAAAAAAATGTAATATTAAATGAAATACTATTAATTTGCAATGCATTATTTACAAATATTTAAATTGATCAAGAATATGTTAGAAGGGCAATTAAAATAAAAAGTGTGAAAATGTGATATTAAACGAAATACAGTTAATTTAAATGTATTATCAACATTAATTTTCAATTTATTTAAATGCATTATTTACAAATATTTAAATGTTAAATAATTAATGTAAATGTATAAATGTAATGTTATCAATTTAAATTCATTAAAACAATTATTGGGACCAGAGAAAATGTTAGCAGGGCAAATAAAATTTAAAAAAAAGTGTGAAAATCTGATAAAAAGTAACATTAAATGAAATATTGTACATTATTAACATTAATTTTCAATTTAATCAAATGTATTGTTTATAAATATTTAAATTTAAAATAATGAATGTTGATGTAAAGTTATTCATTTAAAATTTGTTAAAAAAATATTTTTAGGGAAAAGTAAAGCAGAAAAAAATAAAAGCTTTTGTCTCTACAGCACTTCTCAAAGTCCGGACTCCGGTCCGGATCAGGACGCGGAGGGAATTCAATCCGGACCCGCCTCCATTTCGTATTTCAACAGCAGTAATTGTGTGTAAGGGATTAAAAATCTGGATTTCCTACTTTGATAAACGCATGTCAAAATCATTTGTTTAGTGTTGTATGCCTTTTTGGAGATGGTCCGAAATTAAAGCGAAGGCGAGATATTTAAAGTTTTCCTCCGTGATTCAGTTGCCATGACATCCAGTGAGCATATACTTTTGATGTAATTGGACACGAGTCGCGCGACGCAGCGTTTGAATGGGTGTGGAGCAGTGGTTCTCAACCTGCGGGCCACAATGCGGCCCGCGATATGCCGACCACAATAATAATAATAATTTATTTTTGTTTTAAAATTTAAATTAAAGTGAATTAAATAAATATAAATGAGCTATAATGCTTTATTTGTCATATAAAATCATTTTGGTGAGCATTTATTATTTTCAGACATCAGGCAATGTAGGCTAATGACTCAATCACTCAGTTAATGAAACAAACACAAGTGCGCGCTTAGGAAGAATTCAAACAGTAGCCATTAATTTAGTAAATTTAAGCCTCAAAATGGTCAAATTTGTTATTAAAGGAGAAAAGCTAAATGTGGAAGATAAAATGACACGACACAAGAAGAGTCGCAGCATCAGCAGTAAAGGTAAGAAGAATGGAAGAATCAGTTTGCTGTTAGGCCTATTGAGCGAGATGGGCAGCCTTCCTGTTTGCTCTGTAGTAAAGTACTTGACAAGCAAAACCTACAATTTCAAAAGACTGAACTGTGAAATCGATGTGTTTGTTTGATGTAGGCCTATTTTAAATCAGTAAAAATAACTGCATCAGCGCACCGTGGCTGGAATGAGTCCAACTCTGCGCGCGGATCCGATGCTGCGCGAGGGATTGCGACATGACAGAATGCTTGATATCGTCAGAGATTGTAATTACAATGCGCTCAGTGTTGTTTGTAAAAAGAGCTGAGTAACATTTGCTTATTAAGGCGTTTATGTGATTGTTTGGTGACTATTGCGATGCTGTTGAAGAAAGTCATAAAGTCATACAGAATTAAATAGCAACTTAAAGTGATACAGTTTGTGTGTTCATTGAGCATTACTGATAATTATTGTAAAGCTAATGTCAGTAAGTTAGTTTTTATTTGTTATTTATTGTGTGCAACATCTAGGTATAATAATAGTATTATCTGCTAATACCATAACATTAAATCTGATTGGTTTGCATTGGTGACGTCATATGTAAATTATATGCGGACCATGAGACTTGCAATTGGACTACTGTGCGGCCCACTGGGAAAAAAGTTTGAGAACCACTGCTATAGTACATCATATCTAGAGAAAACTGCAGCTCTTGGGCATTTCTTAATCTAATGTAAATATAATCAGTGTCAGGATTTTATGGCCAAATCTAATGTACTCAAAGTCTAAAATCAAGTGGTCGATTAGATGAGGAAAGATGTGGCCTAGGGACCTGAGCAGGTCTCTGTTCAATTCTCTTATGAGCATTTACTACAAGTGATATGCCGCTTTGGATGCTAAAATAACATCATGATGAATATAATGAACATTTTTAAGAGGTGTTGGGAAATGCCCTCAAGAATCTCAATCTGTGCAGAAATGCAAAGAAGCACCAAAAACAATAACAATACACAAATAATTATTAAAGGTGCCCTAGAATTAAAAATTGAATTTATCTTGGCATAGTTGAATAACTAGAGTTCAGTACATGGAAATGACATACAGTGAGTCTCAAACTCCATTGTTTCCTCATTTGTTTAAAAGACGAATCTCAACATAACACTGATTGTTACGTAACAGTCGGGATCATTAATATGTATGACCCCAATATTTGCATATGCCAGCTCATGCTCAAGGCATTACACAAGCCAGTATTAACGTCTGGATCTGTGCACAGCTGAATCATCAGACTAGGTAAGCAAGCAAGAACAATAGCGAAAAATGGCAGATGGAGCAATAATAACTGACATGATCCATGATAACATGATATTTTTAGTGATATTTGTAAATTGTCTTTCTAAATGTTTTGTTAGCATGTTGCTAATGTACTGTTAAATGTGGTTAAAGTTACCATCGTTTCTTACTGTATTCACGGAGACAAGAGAGCCGTCGCTATTTTCATTTTTAAACACTTGCAGTCTGTATAATTCATAAACACAACTTCATTCTTTATAAATCTCTCCAACAGTGTGTAATGTTAGCTTTAGCCACGGAGCACTATCAAACTCATTCAGAATCAAATGTAAACATCCAAATAAATACCATACTGAAAAATAATAATGATATGCACAAATAAACCATTTACAATAAATACTACAATATTACATAAAAACAAGAATTGTCCATTTTGATTTCATGGGTATTTTAAGCATTTGCCTCTCTGATGAAAAGCATGCATCCATTTAAAGGTAGTGTAGGCAATTGCGGAGAGGCTAGCAATAGCAGGTTAGATTTGAAAGCATGCGATCCCACCCTCCCTTCAAGGACTCTCACAATGAACATAACTTACAGAACACTTACTTGTAGCGCCTGACTGCTGCAGATTCATTTCAGCGTTGATAGTGTTGCAGACCGAATGCAATGATTGGATGAACATTGTTTGGTCCTGAGACTTCCACAGAAGATATATGTACGTCTTTTAATATTTAGACCACTTATTGATTTCTATCAGGATGTGACGAGAGTTTCAACCAGTATTACTCTAATAAGTGTTTATAAAACAAATTGCCTACCCTATCTAAATAGCTTATTGCTGTTTTCAGATGCTCCTTTACTGGGCTTGAACTAATGCTGTAATACAGTTTTGACAGTAAATAAGCATAAGAGAGACTGGGGAGAATCCTTTTTGCTTCCTGTAACTCATTGCTTTTTCAAACTTTGATATAATATTCCCACATTTGTCTTCTACAGGTTATAGTTTATAAATGCAGACTATTACATATCTGTCCCAAAACTAAATCAAGTACAAAAAGTAAAAAAAACTAAAAAAAACATTTGAAACCATTAGTATTTTAAATTTTGTGCATGAATTTAATCAAATATACTTCAAAACAATTATCCTCCATCGCATTTTAAACATTTTTTTACATTAATTTCAATTTACTGCATGTTGTCAAAAACCATATTAGCAAACTATATAAATTATAATGTTTACAAACTATCATTACAAAGATTTAGCTTTAGATAAATGGTCGCGGTTTAATCAACAAACTGTTCCAGTCCTAGTTGTAGGCCTACATTATTTTCAAAACTAGTATTTATATTAATTATTAAACACTCAATCAAAACGAGAAGCGTAGGCCTAACGTTACCTGTTCACGATCTCTGTCGGGTCAAGTGTCGCTT
This sequence comes from Chanodichthys erythropterus, assembly GCF_024489055.1. NCBI lineage: Eukaryota > Metazoa > Chordata > Actinopteri > Cypriniformes > Xenocyprididae > Chanodichthys > Chanodichthys erythropterus. The sequence continues at coordinate 34,080,900 of NC_090224.1, read as the reverse complement.
TCGACTTTAATCCAAAGGTGTGCACAGCCACATAGAAATATATTGAGGATTCTCATGTTTAATTCACTTTTCTTTAGAGAAAATCACTGTTATTGTTACTGTAATATTCCACTTAATTATGTGGAACGATGACGAGCATTCGCGGTTAAACGCTGTTGTTCCATTCACATGCACGACCACCAGGGGGCGCTTTTAAGCAGTTACGACCAGCTAAGAAATGTTTTGATTTGCTCAACCATGAAACCAGTAGGCTACACCAACATGTGTTTTGTCTGGAATATTTTTGTAAGAAATATATAAGTTTATAAGGGGAATTCAAATGCTTTATCACTATTATTAGAAAAATATAAGTTATTATAGCCTACATGTTCTGCTTCATATAAACAGAATCGTCCATTTTGATGTCATGGTGACTTGATTGGAGATGTTTGCTGCATTTAAAACATGAAACAATAGTGTCGATTAAATTATAGGCTATTGTGTATGGATTTTAGTTGTATTTTGGGAGTCTCCTTTCAAAATTAACATGCTCTTAGATAATCTTTCATAAACGTTTTATAATCAATTTATGGAGTGTTATGTTTACATTTATGTTCAAACGTTTGTGTTTAACTAAAATAATTAATAATAGATTTTTTTTTGTGTGTGGCTATCAGAGGCAACTTTGGCAACATTGTTTTAAAAAGTTAGTGGGACAGGAATGAGTGTGGTGGGGGGGAAATGTATTACTACAATAATAAACGCACAAAATTTATTGACATAGACCTCATGTTTATTATGATAGTTCCATCTTTACATCTACAATAATACAATATGTCCTTAGTCTTGAGAGTATGGCCTAGTGGTGGAATTTTTGTTCAGCGTGCCAGAGGTTCAGGGTTCTAATCCACCTTTGTATATATATATTTTTTCTCATTTAAACCAAAGATGTTCATCAGTGATTATATATCAAGAGCAAGGACACTTTGTGCATTTTGTTTTGTGATTTCACCGGAACGAATTGAGAGTCTCCGCAACAGCGTTAAGCGATAAATTGAAGCGCTCGTCCATGTGAAGACTGTACATATACTGTACATATACTTATTCAAAAATGTAGTCAAGTTGAGAGTAAAAGCTGCTAATATCTTTGATACTCAGTAAAACTACATAGTAGTCAAAAAGATACTTAACTACAGTAACTAATTACAATCACTCAAATACTTTACACCACTGGATCAGCGATGCCATTAAAACCATCCGCTTGTTTCTGATGCTGGGATCCTTCTTGAGGATTGGGTAGGTTTTGGTCTCTGGGTAGACTGTTAGGCTCTGGCCTAATGCCATCTCTTTGTTTTTCACACACTGAACTACAGAACTGAAGGGCCAAGAGCCATAAAGTTATAATTAAACTGCCCTGAGGCACATCTTGTGCAGTGTTATAAACCAAAAGCAATGACAACAGTGTCCCTACAACAGCCCGTAATAACTGTCATACCTTCTGCACACTTCTGTCTTCTGTACTGTTTTACTTTACAATAAAATAAAAAATTGCCACTGGTTACTACTTTATAAGTTTTCAAAGTGTAAAAAGTGTATTAATAAAAACAAAAAATGGGGCGGGGAGGATAGATATTGTATCAGTATCTGAGGCGTTTGATCTACTATCAACACATATTAACACCTGCATGCACATGTCCTTTTGTGTCTTTAAATATAAGCATTGAAGTGTACAATAATGTCTTATAAATATGCAAAATATTATTTAATTCTAAAAAAAAAACTTTAATTATTTTTATATAATTAATTTAAAAAAATAATTATTATAATCATTATTAAATTTAATAGAATTATAATTTAATTATAAATACTGTATATAAATCTATAAACAGTAAAGCTGAATTAAAATTGCTAATTAAATTCTTAATAAGCAAAAATGCATGCAGTCTATTATAGATGAAAGATGTATTTTCTTTATGGAACATAAACTGCAATAAATACATTAATAATACCTGAATTAATAAAAGCGGCCCTTAGATCAAGGGTTTTCAACTTTTTAATGCTATAAGGAGCCTAAAAACAATGATAAATATACGCTGATAAATATAAAGACAGCTATAAATTAAAAACCCATTTATACTTTGTGAGAAAAATATTAAATGTAATTCGTTTCCAAAATTAAATATTTGGCTTTTGCATTGTCATTTTATTCAAACAAATATTATCTGGAAAATAATTAAGTTGACAACGTTCCTGAGAGTAATGCTTAGTTTGTTTGTTTTTATATTTTTGAAAAATATTTTTACAAATAACAAATTGAGAAAAATAAAAAATACATAAAATAATAACAAGTAATGTCTTAATTTCTGACCAGTTTTTAGAAAGCAGAATGAAATAATTAAATTTAGTGAACATGAATGTAAAAATAATTACATCAGAATAATTCTAATGTGATCACTAATTCTAATGAAATCCACACTTTATTAATATCACATTAACTTTGACAGCTATATTATATATATATATATATATATATATATATACATCTCTCTTAATCTTATTCTATTTAAATACAATCAAAAAAAAATATTGTTTGGTGTTTCACCACTTTGTCAGCCAAATTTGTGTTGTCACAAATACAAAAACAAGTCACACCCTGAATGATTAACATGACTTTTAACCATCTGGACTTTAGAGGGTTCAAAGACAGAGAAGTCCCTCTGGTTACATTAAACATAACACACGGGTTTTAGGATGGATGGAGGTACTGATGGATGAATGAATGGATGGAAATATCCCTTTATTCCACCATGACTATGACAGAGTGATGAAGTCCTGACCCTCGAGGAAGCAGTTAACACCCGTGTCTCCAGTCGCCATGGTGTCACAGTGGGAGTGTGTAGCCATGGTAACGCAGAGGAAACATGCCTTCAGATTCCGCCTCGCATCAGCGGGCACCATTAATTACAGGGCCGGCGAGAGTCGTTACAAATATGTAAATACAGTAACCGTCGCTCTATGCAGAATAACAATGTGTGTGTAGGAGACAGAGGGGGAGAGAGACACCGGACAGCTCGGGAAAGATGTAGACTTAATGTTTGTCCCCTCAAGAGTCTGTACCTGTGAGTATCTCGTCTTCCTAATAGCTACAGGGGTCCCTTCGCCCCCTCTGTTCACTTTCTTTTGCACACACACCTGCCCTGATGATCAATATATAATGATTAATAGTGGGGGTTGCTTTGACCTGCCTCTAATTCATCTCTGACAGACAGTCAGTGTAATGAGAGTCTGGATATAGTATCCGCCGCGTGTCCCGACCAGACACTCCCCCCTCTCCCCACGGCTACCTTAACCAACTGCCCCACTTTCAAAACGGAGGTGTGCTGGTACATGTACACATGGAAACAAAGGAAAGAGAATGATATCACATTGATATAAACAGAAATAGAAAGAAAAATACAGAGGCAGAGAGAATGACCTAATTTCAAAGTCTGAAGTATTTCCCCTGTTACGCTACAACACACCAGAACCACAATGAATTGGATGATGTTTCCTGTTGTATTGATGTGTCCATCATTTTGTGATCAGTTGAGACCATTTTAAATCTGTCCTGACTATATTTGGACTAAATCTTATTTTTAAAACCTATTGGAACTAAGATTTTTTTAATGTTATTAAATTAAGTCACATTTGCTTACCAAGGCTGCGTTTGTTCGTTCAAAAATACAGTAATATTGTGAAATATTATTACAAATAAAAAGTACTATTTCTATTTTAATTTATTTTAAAATGTAATTTATTTTCTGTGATGGCAAAGCTGATTTTTTTATCATCAGTCTTGTCATATGATCCTTCAGAAATCATTCTAATGTACTGATTTGGTGCTCAAGTGTCATGGTGCTGTGGTTGTAGTAAAGTGCATGAAGAATGGAGTAAAAAACAAATGAGTCTTTAATAAATCCAAAACAGAAAGCTCAGGAGATCGTTGGAGAAAATGAATACACAAATAGGTATACCCTGGAAAGGTGAGTCCTCGTGCCAACAATAGCAACTGAGGAGGGAAGGTGGGGGCTCTGGAGGCAGATAAGGGGCTGGCAAAGGGCAGGAAACAAGAGGAGATGGTGGTAGGAGAAACCAGGGTGGCTATGATGTAGGGGGGAGCCAGGACCAAGAGTAGCCAGGAGGAGATCCAGAACACAGCCAGGACAATAGCCCATGGCGGAGTCAAGGGAGCAACCATGGTGGAGACTTGGCTGATGACACCTAGGGGACAACTGACTGAGACAAAGCCAATGGAGGTGGAGCTGAAGAGCCAATGAGCCCATGTGACATTAATGGCTCTGGAGATAGAGGCGGAGCCGCAGCGATGAGCGTTCAAGGTGGAGCAAGGGTGCAAGAGGACAGAGGCAGAGCCGGTGGGACTGAGGACCAAGGCGTAACCGGAGGGAAGGCGGAGCCTAATGGAGCTAAAGGGGTGGAGGGACGAAGCACTGTTGAAGGCCCGGAAGTACATGGTGCAGGTAGGGTGGCGTCTGATCAAGGTGGAGCTGAAGGGATGCAGGAGCCCAGTGGAGCTGTAAGAGTGATGGTTCCAGGTGGAGTCAAGGGAGGGAGGAGCCATGGTGGAGACTGGGTGATGACACTAAGGGGACAACTGATGGAGACAAAGCCAATGGAGGTCGAGCTGAAGAGCCCAATAAGCCCATGCAACAGTGGCTCCAGAGCCACAGCGACGAGCAATCAAGGTGGAGCCAGGGTGCCAGAGGACTGAGACAGTGCTTGTGAGACTGAATGCCAAGGCAGAACCATAGGGAAGGCGAAGCCCGAGGGAGCTAAGGGGTTGGAGGGACAAAGCACTGTTAAGGCCTGGTAGTCCATAGTGCAGGCAGGGTGCCGTCTGACTAAGGTGGAGACGGAGAGATGAGGGAGTCCAGTGGAGCTGTAAGAGCGATGGTCCCAGATGGAGCCGAGGGAAGAAGGAGATAAGGTGGAGCCGAGAGGTCGACAGGCCGAGGTGGAGTGATGGGTTTGGAGGCTGGAGGTGGAGCCAGGGCATCCTCTTGACTGGGCGGAGATGCAGACCGGAAAACCCAAGGCACAGGAGACTTTGTGCTGGACAGGACCAGTAGAGGCACAGGAGACTTTGTGCTGGACAGGACAGGGGGACATAGGGAAATATCTTCTTCCAAATCCTCAAATAGTCATACAGAGGCCAGCTGTTGCTCACCCTCAGTGGTGGAAAAAAAGTGTTGGCGAGACTCCATTCCCTACCCTTGAATTCCATGAGCTGCCCCACAGCGACGCACATTGTAGCTGGCTCAAGCACCTGGTCAGACTCTCTGTGTGGCTTGGGCTCCACTGCCTGCCATGGGCTTAGTCTCTGTGCGGTATGGGCTCTGAGTCTGGAGTGGGGATGTAGTCTGCAGGTCCGATGGTGAACGCCAATCTGTTATTCACCAGCACCCATTCCACAAACACAGTGAAGTTCCCTCGAGGACAGACACCGAGCAGGTATGCTTTGGTTTCCGCATTCAAGCTGGTATAATAAAAGGCACACAGGGAGAGGTCCAGAAAACTCATGTAGCACAGCAGTTGTAGGAATCCTCGAGTGTGGTCCTCGAGAGATTGCTGCTCTTGCTCCAGGCAGAGCAGCTGGAGAGCCAGTAAGTCCATAACTACTCAGTTTGAGGGTCTGGTATTCTGTCACGGTAGTGTGGCTGTAGTAAACTGCACATTGAATGGAGTAGAAAACAAAAGAGTCTTTTATAAAACACATAAACAGAAAGCTCAGGAGATCATTGGAGAAATTAAATACACAACAACCATGTATAACATAGACATTTACAATACCAGAAAATGAACTAAATAGGGCTGTCAAACGATTAATCGCGATTAATCGCATACAAAATAACAGTTTGAGTTTGCCTAATATATGTGGGTGTACAGTGTGTAATTATTATTTATATATAAATACAAACACATTCATGTATATATTTGAGAAATATTTACAAGTATATGTATTTATATATATTTTTATATAATTATAATAATATTTCAATATTATTAATATAATTTATATTATATATAAATAAAAATATTTTGTACATAAATAACATATTTCTCTTAACTATATACATTAATTTGTGTGTATTTATATATACATAATAATTACACACAGTACACCCATATATATTAGGCAAACTCAAACTGTTATTTTGTATACGATTAATCGCGATTAATCGCTTGACAGCCCTAGAACTAAGGAAAACTCAGGGCTTATATTCAGGCAGAGTATTCAGGGAGGACAGAAACAGGTGTGATGAACTTATTAACAAAGGACTAACTAGTGAACTAAGGAAAATGGGAACACAGAAAATAAACAGAAACAAAGCCTACATGTGACATAAAGAAACATTTCTTATTATTAAGAAATACAATGTTGAAAACAGCTCCCCCCCAGTATTATTTTGACGAATAGAAAGTTTGTTTATTAGCATTTATTTAAAATATAAATTTCGTAACATTATAAATGTCTTTACTTGCAAATTTGATCAAATTCATGCATCCTTGCTGATGTAACCCCTTCTGTTCGAACCGTCCGAAACTCCAACAAGGAGGCTAAAGACAGCAGTCTCTAGAGCGCTTCTTGAGATCAGGAGAGTGAGATTTACAAGCTCAGCTCTTACCGGCATACGTCTGTTACACTCACCCCCCTAAACCTCACTGCCATCCGGTTCATGGCACCAATGTAACCCTTCCTGTTCGAACCGCTGCTTTGAGAGGGACTCGAACCCGGGTCCTCCGGCATGGGAGTCGGGTGCTCTAACAAGGACGCTAAAAACCTCTTGAGATCAGGGGAGTGAGGTTTACTTGCACTGCTCTTACCCGTCTATGTCCATTACACTAAATAGTATTAATTTCTTCTTTCTAAAAATCTTGCTGACTCTAAACTTTTGAATAGTGTATACTCACAAACAACTGCATATACAAACCACACCTGAGATTCATTATGTGTAATTAAAACACTGGAGCCTCTGCTCAGCAAAAAATGGAGAGAACAAGTTTCATTTTGGGTGAATCTCATTAACAAAAAACATTTAAAAACGATTTTCAATGAAATTTACTCTGCTTATGTTTAATGAATGACATCCAATATATCTGTTTATTTGTCACAACGATTCTCAACACACAACAAAACCTGCCGATTCACAAAGGAATTACGAACCTAGAAAGAACAGAGACTTGAAACCGACAGGAGAGACTTTTATGTCCCATTAGCTTTCATCTCTCCCTCCTTCAGCTTCTTTCTTTCTTTGCTCTGTCTCAAAATTGCTCTGCTGATAGGTTGACCTTTACGTGCCTCTTGAGTTTGAATAGATTTGACTTGAATTCTATGAGCTGCCATCACAGAAATGTTCAAACAGACACTGAGACAGATACGCTTTCAGAAAGCTGAACCAGGGATGTTGGGAACACGTGTGTGAGGATCCATAAAACACGGACACACGAAGAAGTGCGTGTATGGCATATAAATCTGTGCTTCGTCCCTCGGTATATGAGCCCTGACTGCCGTCTCTGCACTGAGACAGACTTTAGCCTTTCTTTAGAACAATGAGATGGAGACACAGTCTGTCGTGTCGGCTCACAGACTCATAACCAAGACGTTTCCAATCTGCTCTGCTTCTTAGGGGAAGTAAACCTTCTTCAAAGGAAGCGGGTCTGTCTCCGAGCATATATGTCTGTGTATGATGATCAACTCATCAGTAAAACTAGGGCAGGTTTCTGATTTTCTGCAAACGCAATTGTTATGCTATTCAGCTACACAAACAAATGAACGAGGGAAGAGTGAGAGGAGAAGGTGCAGTGTGGTCTCCTGTTCTGGGAATTACTTTATTAAAATGCAGACCAATATGATGCAGTCACTCTTGCAGTGGTCAAACCAAGTCCAAAGTCTTTTTTTTTATCTGTATGAGTATCACAATTATCATCTAAGTCAGGGGTTTTCAAAAATTTTGATGTCCAACTGAGTCCCCGAAACATTACAATCCCCTTGTGAGGGACCCCTTCCCATAAATATAGCTATATTTTCATGCAAGACCCATTTACACTATGTAAAAAAAAAAAAAAAAAAAAGTAGTACAATTAAATAATTAACTTTTATATTGTCATTCTCCTAAAGCCAAAAATAAATTATTAAAATATTATATGAAAAATATTTAGTTGGTATTCAGTTGTTTTTCCCCCCTAATCAGTTTTAGAGCATAGTTAAAAGAAAGATATTTTCAGATGAATTTTATATAAACTCAAATATATTTGTATAGCATTTTACAAAATAATAGATTTTAATAGATTACAGAATATATTATCCTATGTAATAATAATAATAATAATAAAATGGTGTATAGTGTTTTAATAAAACTTTAATATTATATTATATTATATTATATTATATTATATTATATTATATTATATTATTATATTATATTATATTATAATATAATATAATATAATATAATATATTATATATTTGAGTACATAATAATGATAATAATAATAATTATTATTATTATTATAAATAATGTATAGTATATTTAATTTAAAAAATTTAACAAAAAAATATTGTATTATATTTCCCTACATAATAATAATAATTATTATATTATATTATATTATATTATATTATATTATATTATATTATATTATATTATATTATATTATATTAATTATATTATATTATATTATATTAATTATATTATATTATATATTTGAGTACATAATAATGATAATAATAATAATTATTATTATTATTATTATTATTATTATTATTATTATTATTATTATTATTATTATTATAAATAATGTATAGTATATTTAATTTAAAAAATTTAACAAAAAAATATTGTATTATATTTCCCTACATAATAATTATTATTATTATTACTACTACTATTATTATTATTATTATTACAGGGCAATATTTTTTTCTGTAACAGAACAATTAAATAATTAGCTTTTACATTGTCATTATTAAATATTGTCTGGAAAATATTTTGTTTGCATTCACTTACAAACACTTATTTTTACTTGCATTCATCTTTTATTTGCATTCATCTTTTTTCTAATCAGTTACATTTAATTTTATATAAATAATACACATTTTTACAGAAAATTATTATTATTATAGTCAAATATGTCGGCTTGATGAGCAAAGGTGTATTATTACTTTTCTAAGCGATAAGAGTTGAGAGAAAACACCTGAGCCATATCTAGGGTATGAATTCTAGCTGTGCATATCAAGTCATTACTAAGTCATCGAGTAACTTCCAAGACATTACTACTACTAAAAAAAAAAATAAAAGACATGATTGCGAGAATATAAAATCCTCAGTCATTGCTGCTGGTCGACATTCATGCAGATCACACTGCATCTGTCTCTCTGCTTCTGTCTCGCTCTTTTCCTGAGATCCAGCAGAAAGTCTGCAGCCTGTGTGAAGCTTACTGTCACCCACACTGCTCTGTCTCTCTATCTCGCACTCTCACACACACCAGTACATAGCCGACTGTAATAGGGATCTTTGTCAGACAAGTCCGATCTTGAGTCCCTGCGTAGGAGATGTATCATGAACTGAGACTTCTGGTAGAGAATCTGAGCATATAGTCTGTGTTTTTATTTCCTCCATATAGGCGCTCCCTCTCTCTCCCCTCTCTCACATCGTGGCGTGCCCTGTCCCTGAGAGTGGGAATAATGAGTGTCATTACAAAGAGCAGACAGGCAAGATGTCCACAAGGATTTTACCAACCAGCCCGCACTCAGTCAATTATTCAACCCTGCTCTACTGAGAGCGGCGGAGAGAGCACTGTGCTACTTACACCGCATCTAAGTAGGCCAAAGAGATGGGGGAAAAGTACAACTGCTCACGCACGAAAGGCCAAAACACTTCTGACAGAATTATGGCTTACATATGAAACTTTTCTCTTCATGCTGCTCTGGACAAAGATGGAATGACAGACAGTCCCGGACAGAAAGATTCCTACATGCACATCTCGCCCTGGTTGGGAATCACTGCCATAGACTACCAACATTCATAAAGGAACAAACCTCTCACAAAAAAAAGCTACTAATGCCACTCAGCTTAGACCAAGAAGAGTCTTAAACCTTTTTCAGGGCAACGGAGCAGCTGGATTTTCAGCATGCGCAATAAAACTGAAACTCTGCAGTTGTTCCCATACAAGTCTAACTCCTGATCTGACTCTTTAAGTGGACCTATTATGTCCCTTTTCACAAGATGTAATATAAGTCTCTGGTGTCTCCAGAATGTGTCTGTGAAGCAGATGATTTATTATAGCTTGTCAAATTTGCCCCTATTTGGATGAGCAAAAACATGCCATTTTTTGTGTGTCCCTTTAAATGCAAATGAGCTGCTGCTCCCACCCCCTTTCCAGAAGAGGGCGGAGCTTTAACAGCTCGTGCTTCAGTTGCTCAACAACAACAAAGCTGGAGAATCTCACACAGCCAAAATGAGGATTGTCAGTAACGGTGTTCAGCCTTACATTGTTCAAACCGGAGTCGACACTGATGGAGAGACTCAGGAAGAAGTTACAACTTTTAGAATGAAAATGGACGTTTCTGAATGGTTAGTGGATAAATTTATGTAGTTGCTGTGGAGTTTGATTCATCATCAACTAGCAAATTATAATCAAAAACCCCTTTAAAGGGGTCGTAAATTGAGAAATCTAATTTCCCTTGATCTTTTGACATATAAGAGGTCATAATATATATACTTTTTTCCAATTATTATTTTTTCATTACTTTCAGATTAAACATCAAGACTTAAAGGTGCCCTAGAATTAAAAATTGACTTTACCTTGGCATAGTTGAATAACAAGAGTTCAGTACATGGAAATGACATACAGTGAGTTTCAAACTCCATTGTTTCCTCCTCCTTATATAAATCTAATTTGTTTAAAAGACCACCGAAGAACAGGCGAGTCTCAACATAACACCGACTGTTATGTAACAGTCGGGCTCATTAATATGTATGACCCCAATATTTGCATATGCCAGCCCATGTTCAATGCATTAGACAAGGGCAGCCAGTAACGTCTGGATCTGCACAGCTGAATCATCAGATTAGGTAAGCAAGCAAGGACAATAGCGAAAAATGGCAGATGGAGCAATAATAACTGACATGATCCATGATTACATGATATTTTTAATGATATTTGTAAATAGTTTTTCTAAATGTTTTGTTAGCATGTTGCTAATGTACTGTTAAATGTGGTTAAAGTTATCATCGTTTATTACTATATTCAAGTCGTTATTTTCATTTTTTTAAACACTTGCAGTCTGTATAATTCATAAACAACTTCATTCTTTATAAATCTCTCCAACAGTGTGTAATGTTAGCTTTAGCCACGGAGCACTATCAAACTCATTCAGAATCAAATGTAAACATCCAAATAAATACTATACTTACGCGATTAGACATGCTGCATGACGAACACTTTGTAAAGATCCATTTTGAGGGTTATATTAGCTGTGTGAACTTTGTTTATGCTGTTTAAGGCAAGCGTGAGCTCCGGGGGCAGGGAGCGTGAGATTTAAAGGGTCCGCAGCCTGAATATATTTAATGATGCCCCAAAATAGGCAGTTAAAAAAATGAATAAAAAATATCTATGAGGTATTTTGAGCTGAAACTTCACAGACACATTCAGGGGACACCTACTTACATCTTTTGAAAAAACGTTCTACGGCACCTTTAAACAGTGCTGGCAAGTGAATAGGGGACCAGCAGCACAACCACTGTTCACCAGTACACCACTGGTTTAGATATTCTGGTGAGGAAAAACAGCATCCCATGTCAGTCTAAAACACAACATACAGTATGCCGAGCTCTTCAGTAGGGAAAGTCTGTTCGGCATTAAAAATTAAACTCTACACTCCACTACACTACAGTCTAACTGAAACCTGACAGAACTGGATAGCTGATAAGTACACAACACCTGAATCCTTAGCTTGATACAGACACACTTCCACCGAGCTGTTGTCCCTTATCACAGCCGGCCTACAAGACAATTTCCTTTGTGTGCATCCTGAGTGTCAGTGATGTGCTCTGGAATAGAAGTCTAAATAAAATGAGAGACAGCAAGTTCATTTATACGAGACGTGCTTTATAGCATTTGTGAAATTATCTTCTAGACAATTTCAGTACCTTCTGATGAGTCTGTCTCATTATGTGCCAACGCCGTGACATTATGAAAACACACAGCGTCATGATGAAGCCACCTGTCAGAAGCTAATGAGGTTTTTTACTTTTTTCTCTTGTTTTTGAACAGAGATAATTCAGGAAAAGGAGAAAAAGTAAGAAGGAATTAAGAAAGAAGGACTGTAGCAGGGGTGTCTTTTTTCTTTTCATTTATATTTCTTTTTTTCATATATAGTTTAGTGGCATACAGCTTTTAATAGTAATTACTAGTGTTACTGGATGGAGGTTTTAAAATAACAGGCAATTGATGAGCGCACAGCACCCATGAGGGACTTTAGGGGCAGTTCATGTCGCATCTAAAAACGTGGAAATAACTGGATGCATCACTTTCTCCTTTCCAAAGAGCTGATGTTTGCCGTTGTAAGTAAGCATGAGCTGAAGACGACGAAAGTTTCAGCAAAAGATAAATGGATTTCCAACACCGAAAATTGGAGCGCTTGTTTTCTAAACTGCCGCTTGTCAAGAGCAGGTACTGTCATTCACTGCCTTATTCAATGCTTATTGTTGCCTGTAAATTTGACAATGCTCAACACAATTGGATCAGAGTCCTGTCAATTGCGATGCTGAGTTTTTGAAACAGGAGGAGAGAACAATATTCTGTATTACCAAAGATTGACCAGTATCAATATTCTGATTACTTACGTGCGACTGATCAAGCTATTATAGCTAGTATGAGTAAAAAAAATGCCTTTTCTGTTTTGAGATTTGACTGTTATAATAATAATAATGCAAAAACTGACACTTCAAATGAACTCAATTTAACCAAAAAACAAAACAAAAACAAGAACAATCTAAAATTTGACAGTAAGTTGTCTTTAATAATGTCTAGATACATATTCAAATGCAAAACCTTATACAATTAAATATATGTCCAGTGTTGGGGAAGTTACTTTGTTTACACTTTATTTTATGGTGATGTACTTACATTGTAATTACTCAAATAAGTACTGAGTAATATTAATTAACTACAAGTACTCACTATATGAGTTACGGTTATGGGTTTGGTTTAGTTACTTGTAATTATGCATAATTCACTGTTATTACTATAGTAATTACATGTAACAACATGTAACTATGTCACTAAAATAAAGTGTTAATGTTACTTTTAAAAGTAATGCATTACATTATTGCGTTACTCCCTAAAAAGTAACTAATTGCATTACTTAGTTACTTTTTATGAAAAGTAATGCATTACATTACTTTTGCGTTACTTTTTTCTCACCTGGGCTGGATTTGCTTGTTTGCTTTTTAATAACAACAAAAAAATTATATTTTTGGAAAATATTAAGGCCCTTTTACACCAAAAGTTAAATTAATAAGCCTCAGGCTGAAGGAAATGCATATTTAAGCAGAGGGCGCAATAGGATACAGGAGGAGTAAGTTAAAAATCTAAATTTAATCTAAAGTAATTTTTGCTTATTAGCATGGATTAGTAAGATAATTGAAGGTCAGCAGCAAATACATTGGTTAATAAAGTAAGATTAAATGCATAAAGTATATTTGTGTAATTTAATATAGTTAATAATTATAGGTTTGCGTAAAATTCTGAAATTGCATTTCACTGTTTTTACTCATTTTGAGGAATATTGAATGTATTTGTGCAAGTGAGATGAGTAAATGCATGTTCACATTTTGTCTAGAACTACATCATGTTTACGCACACAACACCTCTGCACTTTATTTCTCTCAACATGGGGACAGGAGAGCTGTCAGTCAATAAACGTGAAAAGGTTTTTGCGCTAATTATTTGAAAAAGTAACCATTTTGTTGTAAATTGAAAAAGTAATGCGTTACTTTACTTTACTGATTACGTAACTCAAGTTACTTATAATGCGTCACCCCCAACACTGATTATGTCTGAAAACAATGTTCCAGCAACTAGGGAATACACAGCCATGTTTATATATAGGGCTATACACTATAGTATTACAGATGAAAAAAGGTTCAGAATTTAAGATGTAAATATGGCAATCGAATAGCCATTATTAGTGATATTTATTTTATCACTAGTATTTATGATGGTTATTAGTAATACAATACTAGTCACGCACATGTGTTTGTATTGGGTGTGTGTGTCTGACAAAACCGCCCCTGCTGTCACCGGAGTACTAATCACCAGCACCTGTCAATTGTTACTCACCTCATCCATCACCACTTATAAGCACACACCTCAGTTCAGTCTTCGTCTGGCCTTGAACAAGGACACGGACCCAACTCAGCGATCTCCAAGCGAATCCAAGTATGATGATTCCAAGTATATCCTTGTGTATATTCCCTCCTGTTTCCAAGTGTGCATTCACCTGCTACCTGTTCACTGCTCAAATCGACTGAGGCGTGTGCTTCATCTGCCAACTCTGCCATCTCACCATCATCCATTTGTAAAAAGGACATTCGTTATTAGTCTCATCATCACCCACAATCTGTTTCAGTTATTTATTACTCACCTGCTCTATCTGTGCCCACTGTGTGTCAAATAAAGGATCTGGATTCACTTCCCATCCTGTTCATTGTATGACAGTTATCTTATAATATTAATAATATTTTACACATTTAAATAATATTTTTATCAGCTCTAACGTCCAACTTGATTGTACTGACCGAATTTGAATGTGTGGTTTCTCACATGCAACATCATTTTCAAAAATACAAATAATTTATTTTTGGAAGTTGCATTCAACATCCATTTGGCTCAAAAATCTGAGGACACACAATCCGAATGGACATGACGCTTCTGTTTACGTGTAACAGAGAGGAAGAACATGAAGCGGAGCTGAGATTCAATGGGGTTCTGTAGAAACTGCAGCTCTAACCAAAGCAATCTGTGGGAGTTATTAAGCCACTGTTATTAAAAGTTGAGGAGTCCCGGTAAGAACCTCACAATGAGACTCAACATGACATAAAGGATTGGGCCTCGACTGCACTGTGGTCATGGATTAACACTGGGAGGGAAAAGAGAGAGAAAGAGGGCCTGAATAGGGAGTCAGAAAGAAAAAAGCAGCGATAGTGAAGGATAGAAAAAGAGAAAACGAAAGAGGATAAATCCCGGAACTGATGCATCTAGCTGTGGGTTCTGTGAGGACGTCAGATAAGTCCAGTTGTGGGGTTTCACACTAATTCCTAATAGTGTGAACAGCAGGCCACTGAAGCAAGGACAATCCAATGAGATAAATGCTGAATATAGAGTATGCACTAAATCCCATTTGCGCTATTCAAACTAGCAGCCTTATCGAGGAGCCGTGACATCCATTCCCCTAACCACTGCTTCCTGTAATTCCCAACTTTGGAGTGGCTGAGATTTATATGCAGTTATATGTATGTAGATATGCTGAGGGAATTAGATGTGGTCTTATTATAGAATATAAATATTATACACACAGGGTTCAAAATTAACACGGCAAGCGCCTGGCTGGGAACTTTATTAGTAATTTCAACATAATCCATGCTTTAAATTGCAAGAATTTAGTCTCACCCTCACCCTGAAAAAATAAAATCAAAAACATTACTTGTGGCATTTTGTGATACTGCGAGTGGCCTGCACTTTTTTTGTTTATACATAAAAGTAATGCAATTGAATTATACAAAATACAGTTTAATGATCTGTAATGAATATTTGTGTGTGGTATTCTCTCGCCTATGGCTGGTGTTGTAAATATGCAGTAACTTTGGACCTTGTGCACACACACTCACGTGTGAGAAAGCTCAGCGTAAACTTACCTATACGTATGATTGTTTTCTCACCCCGGGGTTAAGAGAAAGGTTTACCTGACAGAGGACGAGAGGTCACTGCTCTGGTTGTGTGTAATGAAAGGTCAAAGGTGGAACATAAAGATTCAGAGATGTTTGCCTGCAGGAACCATGACTGTTTCGCTGTTTCCTAAACACCTCTTCTTCCCGCGCAAAACAAAAATTGCTCTCCTGGATATATCAGGTCATACCAGTTAAACCGTCTTCCGTGTTGTTGAGGATCATTGTGACTTGGAATATGTTACATTAATATGTACATTAATATATTTATGGTTCCAACACTTTTTGACCAATACATTTTCAGGATTTTTTTTCCCCCATGACCATTCTAGTTGTTTGAAGCTCCTGAAAGGAACATGCTGATGGAAAAGAATTTGATATGGTAGGAAAAAATATGTTAATGCCTTTGCGTTCCCTCGTGAAACTTTGTGAGCGAACGCAGTTTCTCTGGGAATGCAAAAGTTTTTAATGAGTTTTAAGGTTTAGCTGATTTCCAAGACTTTCCCATGATTTTTTTTAAAATGATTTTGATTTTATTCATTTCTATAATTGGATATTTTTCTTACAAAAACCCATCGCTTCACTTCAGAAGGCCTTTATTAAAGGGTTAGTTCACCCAAAAATGAATATAATGTCATTTATTACTCACCCTCATGTCGTTCTACACCCGTAAGACCTTCGTTCATCTTCGGAACACAAATTAAGATATTTCAGATGAAATCCGATGGCTCAGTGAGCATAAAAGGAGGAGCGACGACCATGAAGGATGAGAGAGGACCAGGCCTGGACTTTACGTTATGTTTTATTATGTTTGTGTGGCCGGCAGACATCCGCGAGGGTCTGCCGGCATTACTTTCGTTTTGTATTTGTTTATTTTGGTATTAAAGTTTTGTTGAACGTTTGCCGGTTCCCGCCTCCTTCCCGTATATACGAACTGTGTTACATTTTTGTTTCAAATCAGTGATTCGGAGTGGCAAAGTCACGTGATTTCAGCAGTTTTGCATTTTAACATGCGACCGGAATTACCGATTCGAAACAAAAGATTCGAATCAGTGTTTTGAAATCAGCCATCACTAGATATCTTTGAAAAGTTATTTTACCGAAGGCCTTATGGGTGTAGAATGACATGTGGGTGAGTAATAAATGACATCATTTTCATTTTTGGGTGAACTAAACCTTTAATCCCCTGGAGCCTTATGGATTACTTTTATGATGGATGGATGCACTTTTTTGGGCTTCAAAATCATGAGCGCCATTCACTACCATTATAAACTTGGAAGAGCTAGAATATTTTTAATATACACTGCCTCCAAAAGTTTGGAAACACACTAGAAAAGTGGGGTTTTGGACAATATTGGCATGAATCCTTTTTAATTTGTGATAATTTTGCACTGATAAGAGACAACAAAAACTACGAAGACATATTTTATTCCATAAACAGTTTATACTTAGAAAAAACGATATTTTCAATTCCTCAAAATATCAACCATTAGCAGCTATCTGACCTAAACTGGGTTCTAATAGGTTCATTGTATCCTAAACTTAATTGGCAATCAATTGTTGAAGCTATTAAGGTGTGCTGACCCAAAAATCTTTTACAAACCTGGGCCAAGTTTAAACCAGTAACCAGGCATCACAGCTGGCAAAGGGGCATATTTGACTTTGACATGTATATATTGACATTATTATGTAATCAAAATGAAAATTAATATTGCTGGTCTTCAATTATAATGTCAAGTTACTTTAATGTATTTGCACCAAAAAATGATAAGGATTTATGCTGATATCGTCCAAAACCACACTTTGCCAGGGGTGTTTCCAAACCTTTGGAGGGCAGTGTAACTCTGAATGTGTTTGTCTGAAAGAAGATGGTCATATACACCTGACTTGACAGTGAGTAAATCATGGAATAATTTTCATTTTTGGATTAACTAACCCTTCAAGCAGAGAACCTTGTCTTATTTCTTGCATAAAATATCTGGATTGCCTGTCTGAATGAAATACAGTATTAATGGAACTTCCATATAATGGCAAACATAAAGCTACAGCGTCTGGATTCACCAACAATATTCTTCTTCCCAGTGCTGAACCTGTCCAAGGCTCCTCTTATCTGTTCTTCTCCAGAGTGAATGGTGAAAAATGAGGAAAAGTGCAGTGCAGAATTACCCAGCATCCTCTAGTTCAATCAACCTGACCAGAATAAAGAAAAACACGAGCTGCTCTCACAACACATTCACTGCACTGAATAACACTAACCTCATCTGGAAAGAACAGTTAATAAACCAATAGAGCAGAGAGAGAGAGAGAGAGAGAGAGAGAGAGAGAGAATATTGGAAACACGAGGTGTCTTAACAAAAGAAATCCCTCAGAACATCAGCAGAGAGAGAGAGAGAGAGAGAGAGAGAGAGAGAGAGGGAAGGCTGAAGCCCTGTTTATTGATCAGATAAAAGCAGTGACACACAGAGGAGAATGACTACTACAGTAGATCATTTCCAATGTGGTTTTGACTGACCTAAACAACAGCGGACCACTGCAGAGGAGTGAATAAACCCACAAATAAACCAGCCAAACACGAGCACTTTAATGGCAACCACAGCTTCAAAATGAAAGAGGGATAACTGATTTTCTTCCTGGTCTTTTGTTAAACTAACCTCTGAGAGAGTAATCTTGCCCTCTTTCCGAGATCTTAAATATCAGCCATTTTGGACACAAATATGAAGGTGATGCTTTTATCTGCACCAGTAAAATGGCACATTAATCCATGAAAGCCTGCTTCCATCTCAGAGTAAAAAAGTTATTTTGAGGTAAAGTATAAAATCAAGTAAAATATTGTGAGATATAAAATTGCAATTGAGATATACAGTGCACAGCATAAATGAGTACACCCCCACTGAACAAATACAAAAGATGTATTTTCTTAATGATTCCTAATACAATTCATGAAAAGATGGCAAAACTGAAATGTATTAAACATTATACTAAAAGGATTAGTTCACTTCTGAATTAAAATTTCCTGATAATTTACTCATCCCCATGTCATCCAAGATGTTTTTCAATCAAAAAGAAATTAAGATTTTTGAGGAAAACGTTCCAGGATTTTTCTTCATACAGTGGACTTCACTAGGGTTCAATGGGTTGAAGGTCCAAATTGCAGTTTTAATGCAGCTTCAAAGAGCTCTACATGATCCCAGATGAGGAATAAGAGTCTTGTCTAGCGGAATGATGGGTCTTTTCCTAAAAAAAAAGCCTAGGAATAGGCTAACTTACTTTATTGTGCTTTGGCTACAGTAGGTAGTTCCAGTGTGGACAACCATGCATGCTGCATCTGGTAAACAGTCGCTCTTTTCATAGCTTTTGCTGGCTCTGAGACACTCGCTTGCTATTTCTCCTGCTCTTTGTCTAGCAAAAAAATCCCTCATCACTAAATGAAAGCTTAAAAATTAAGGCCTGATTATTTTAGGGGCCTTGTCAATTGTTTTTGAATTGTGTTACTTTTGCTATATTTTCACACTTAAAACAATGATTTGGTAATCCTCTTGTACCACTGTCCTCTTTTGTGATAAGAAATAAGTCTCCTGACAGTTCTCTCCCAAGTGCTTCCATTGTTGTCAGCATTAAGTCTGAGAATGATTCAGTGGGATATAACACTTTTAATTGTCAAAAAATGATTTCTCTTTAAATGTTTTGGTTCAACATACTTACCTGTTGATCAAACATTGCCTTAAACTTACACCAGAAAATTTTTATTTAGTAACATTCAGAAGGGTTTACTCATTTTTGCAACAGAACATTTTATCACTTTGTTAAGAAAATCTTCTGAATAATTATGACACTTCTTTGGTAACTGATTAACATGTTAATTTGGAACATTATATCTCTAAAGAACCCTAACATGTCTTGTAAGTAAAGAGTAATTGCTGAATTTGTTAAGTTGTACTCATTTATGCTGTGCACAATAAGGCTAACTATAAGAAATAAAGTTACATTTGCAAAATATATACATTGTGAAATATAAAGTCACAAATACTAGAAACAAAATCATTGTGTGAAGGTCATATTTTGAGATATCGAATCACATTATGTTTAATTACTAGAAAAAAAAATCACAATTGCAAGATACAAAGTCACATTATGAGACATAAAGTTGCAATTGTGTGAAATAATGTCACAATTATTGGAAAATAAAGTGTAAAGTAACTGTGACTTTATATCTCATAATGTGACCATAATTACTTTACGTTTCCCATAATTGTGACACTATTTCACATTAATTTAGAATAATATGAGAATAAAGTTGTAATTATGTGAACTAATGTCTCAATTATGAGAAATACAGTTGCAATTGCAAGATAATAAAGTCACAGTTTGAGATAGTCGCATTTACAAGAAACAAAATCACAATTGTGAGTTGTCGCATTTACGAGAAACTCGCCATTGCCTTTTACTAATTTATTTACTTGGCGGTGGAAGCTTTTAAATGCAGAATCAGCCAAAACGTCACAGAATGTGGATGTATTTATCCAACATGCAACTTTGTGTCGCTTTCACAATGATATAAAACACCAATCCATACTGGCTTCTTATACAGATCTTCAATATTATTGACAGAATTGAAGTCTCCATCTTCTCATTAAGAAGGAGTTTCGACAGGAGGAATGGATTTTTAGGCTCATTTGCATTTATGTTTGGATTTGCCATTAATAGTGAGGTTTTTGTGTTTGTTAAACCTGCTGAAACCATCTTAATCTTGTGCTTTTTAGTGCTGGTCTAGCTAGTGGAGCAGCACAGCCAATGCTACTGACCAGCAAATCTTCAACTATAATGATTTTTTGATGAAAACAAGGAAGTCTTGCTGGTTACTGCTAGTTAAAAAGCTTGATAGGATCAGTTAAAATACGCAAGGTAAATAAGTGTTAAATGTCTGAAATTCCCGTTACCTCCATTTCAGCATCCCCAGATATATCTGCACAGCCTCCTCCCCCTATGCAGCGCTGTAATAGTATATCCCACTGGCGGCGCTCTAAGGTCAGTCCAGGTTTCTGACCTTTGCTCCTCTCTGACTCGCGGTAATGAAAAACAATTGTCCCTCCATGATGGGCCCTGGATGAGCCTGAGGCAGACAATCAGGCTGAATCAATGTGTCGAGGAGCATACTCATTACACCCTTTCACTCCCAAACACACAGACACAGCACTTTCACAGGACAGGGGCAAACAATTTGGAAACAGGGTGGTCTAGAGCAAGGTTATTTGCAGGAAACAAGTTAGGAGAGAAAAGCTGGAGGAGAATGATACTGGATGAGGTCTGTGACCTGTCAAACAGACAAGTCTTATATGGATGACATGTGGATCTGGGCATATTGTAGATAGTAAACATAAAAAAAAAGATTATATGTGTCTGTGTGTATAACCAGACTGATAAAGCAGGTATGCCAGCACTGCAGGAAGTGACCTAGAAAAACTTTGGATGAATTCTGCAGTATCAGATTGTACAAGAAGAAGCAAGTGAGAGAGAGACAGAGAGAGAGAGAGAGAGAGAGAGAGAGTGTCTGATCTGATGACCTCGGGGTGCTGACTAGGACATCATTCAGCCCACACACCCCACTGTGAACCGCCACAGAGCCAGCAATCTGAGTCAGCTTCTCTCTGACACACGCTCTGATGCCACACACTGTTTTATGTTCACTCCCTGCATCTCTACAGCCCGTTTTAAGTCTGAACGTCCACAAAATCTGCTTTAGGTACTGTGGCTTTTCTTTATTAAAGAGAGAGTTCACCCTGAAATGAAAATGTCACTCTCCAAACCCATATGACATCTTCTGACAATCACAATAAAACTAATTTTGTGGTCATCTTTGAGTTCTAACATGATACAAAAGTATTATAAAAGTAGTATTGTCTCTTTGTTTTGCTTCAGTTGGACTTTGAGTTAGTTTTGCACTGTTCTCAGCTCAAGTTTCCTGTGTTTTCTTTGTTCATGCTCTTCTGTTGCTATGGCCCTCATGTGTCTCACCTGTGTCTTGTTAATTACCTGTTTAGTGCCTTGTGTTTCTCTCTGTGTATATATATAGTGCTCATTGTCAGTTATTCTTGGTCAGATCTTGTCTCATAAGTGTTGTTTTTGTTTCCAGATAACCAGAAGAAGTGAAATTTTGAGTTTATTTTGATTCAAGAAAAATGGTTGCAAATAAATCCAGCTCTTTGACAGTGTTTACATGACAACAATACACTAAAAATAGAAAGGGTTTTTTTTTATTTGTGTGTGTGTGTGTGTGTGTGTGTGTGTGTGTGTGTGTGTGTGTGTGTGTGTGTGTGTGTACAGATGACAACGTTGTGAAAATGATCCCCAATGATTCCCATTGTGGATGATCCCCAATGATCCACAAGGATCTGTGAAAACAACTACAAATGCTGTATTCTGCTGCCAGGCCAGTAGTTGGCGATGTCACTTTGTAAAGAAACGCTACAAAATGATCCCTGCCTATAGACTGAACACTTTGAAATCCGTTTTTAAAAGTTTGCATTTTCAGGCCCCCAAAACGCCTCTGTTGTGTAAATGAACGGCCAAAACACATGAAAAGTTTTGTGTATTTAGTTGAAAATGGTGACGTGTAAACAGCATTATTTTCGTCTTTTATAATACAAATTTTAAATTTGAGCAATTTTGTGTTGTTGTTTTTTTTGTTTATATAACAAATATTATTTTTATTATATTTTAATATAGCTTTAGTTTAATTTTATTTCAGTTTTAGTTTAATAATTTTAGTAGGCTATGTCAACTTAAAATTATTTATTTAAGCTAGTTGCCAAAGGTTTTTCATCTAACAATTTTATTATATTTTAGTTTTTTAAGTACCAAAAGATTTTTATTAGTTTTAGTCAACAATTACACGGTTTGATTTAGGGTACATTTACACAACAAGGATGTACTAAAAACGGAAATGTTTTTCCTTTGCGTTTTTCACGTACAGACAACAACATTATCAAAACAATCCCCATTAACACAGATCTGTGAAAATTAAAAATGCTAAAATAGCTAAAATATTCTGCTGCCAGGCCAGTAGTTGGCGACGTCACTTTGTAAAGAAACACTATGCGCCTATAGAACATGAAATAGGCATGCGCATGAAATCAACGTTTTCAAAAATACGCGTTTTTGTAGAAAAAATAACGGTATCCTTTTCGAAAACTTGCACTTTGAATCACATTTTCAAAAGTTTGAGTTTTTTTAGGCCCCCGCAACGCTGTTGTCATGTGAATTAATGTCCAAAACACATAAAAAGTTTTCCATTTTTAGTTGAAAATGGTATTGTGTAAATGGTCCCTTAAAAATACAGTTCACCTAAAAATTTAAAAATTGTCATAATTTACTCAACTTCATGTCATTCCAAACCTGTATGACTTTTTTTTCTTCTTCTGTGAGACATAAAAGAAAATATTTTGAAGATGCAATCCAAGCCAGTGCCCAGACAGCAACATAGTGTTGGCCCTGATCTGGACCACATCTGGCCCGGGTGTAATCCAGATGTGGGCCGGATCTGGGCCACATAATGTTGCTGTCTGGGATGGGATCCAAAACAACCCTGGACGCCCCTGAGTTTCATTGTATGGTTCATTGTATGCAATACATTGTATTGTATTGCAAATTATCAAAAAATCTTCTTTGTGTTCCACAGAAGAAAGAACAGTTTTGGAATGACATGATGGTGATTAAATGATAACAGAATTTTTGGGTAAACTATTCCTTTAAGAGCTACAGTCAAGGGGAATTTGGGAATCTTTTTTACACAAAATTATTAAATGGCTTTAAAAGACTTAGAATATAGTGCAGAAGTCATATAGACCACATTTATAGTGCTTTTTTTTGTCAATTTGTAGCTTAAAGGCACCAGTCCCAATTCCCTTTCATTATATGGAAACTGAGTCTGTAATAGCATCCATGATGTTCTTTAAAAATTCTTGTGGAAGAAAGTCATATGTATTTGGAATGACATGATGGCAAGAAAAATAATTACAGAATTTGAGTTTTGAGAACTATCCCATTAAAAAATTTCCTGCATCAAGATGTACACATAAATAACACAAGGATCTGCAGTCAAAACTCTTGAAGAAGACCTTTCTTCTGAAGCGCCTGTCCAATTCTCTGCCACTTTCTGAGGTTTTACTGACATTTCCGAGATGAGGAGTGGGTGGAGGACAGCGAGAGAGAAAGCGAGAGCTCCTAACAGCACTTATCATTGCTTTGTCCTTCACATCACAAACACATTGTGCATAATGGAAACTATGGCAACGGGACCAGGTACTGCAACACGGGGTGGCGGGGGACAGCACGCATATCTGCCGCATATGACTGCGTCCATGAACATCACTGGGCTGCCTGCAAAATGCATTTCAGACACAGATGAGATGTAAGATGGTCCTCTCAGCCACGCGATTCACATTAAGAATGAAAGGGAATCACGCGAAATCTGACTGCAGTACTCACAGATCTTTTGTACTGATGCTATCTTTAAATGGCATTGGTAATATCTAAGCTATATAATAATATATGTAAAGATGTCTGATAAGAGAATGTAAAGATATGCTTATACACTTTTTCAAATTCAACCCAAACATATCAGCTTCTAGCAATGTTTCTTAGTTACGATTAGTTCATTCCTTGATTGTTTGGCCGGAGGAATGAAAGGCTTCCCTTGTGAAAAAGAAGTGTGCTCGATTATATTAAATGTGCACTTGTAGTGTACTTCAAATCTTAAAAGTAACACTAAGTGTTAAAAGTCTTAAAAGTAATATACTAACAAACATGTAAAGTATTTGATTATAATTTTAACTTTAGTGTGCACTGTAACCCTATGCTCAAAATAATTAATTGGTTATTAAACTTAAATTAAACAAATTAGTTCAATCAAATTCACTTTTATGAACTTTCTTTTTCTTTTGAGTTCACGAAACTGACACATTAAGTAATCTGAATTGTTTCATTGTTTGAGTTTTATGAACTTGTTTCTTTTAATTTAGACAAACTTAAATTTACCAGAAACTGAGCTGGGATTTCTTTTTCCCATGCTTTGCCCATGGCACTTGATAGGGAGAGTAAATGCTAAAATTAAGTGTTATATAACATTTTTGTGCAAGATTAAAGTTAAGTGGGAGATTTAGCAGTGATTAATGTTTTGTTATGCTAATTTAAAAGAGTTTCTGTTAATGTGGGTTTTTGGAGAGTTATAATCATGGTGAGGAGTGGAGCATGAGCTTGGTTTGAGAGCAAGTATATTAAATGCTTTATATTGCTGTTCTCATTCAGCAAGTGCTATACATGCTATTGTTAGCAAATTAGAAAGTTAGCATTTTCATCAAACATTTAGCATTTTTAAATTAGCAGTGATGAGAGATGGCATTGTTTGTCATGTTCTGTAACAATACATGCTATGGCTACTAAGAAAATGTTCACTGAATAACCACAGGTGCAGTAAGCGATTTCTGAAGCCTCGTTTACACTGCAGCGTTACGGCATGTGCGGCGCGTTACTGCTGCGACGCAGCTACCGGAGCTGATACGCGGCCACTCTAGTCAATGCTCGTGTTTACACCAGCCGCGGCGCGGTGCGTTTGAGAAGCGTCCCAGAAGCGGCTCGCCGCGCCGCTTCGCTAAAGATAGGCGCCTCGCCTATTTTTGACGGACGCCGCGTCCAAGACGCGCAGCTCAAATACAAAATAAAGTCAAAATAATCACCCTGAGTAAACTCCCGCTCATATTTCACTTCACTACGATGCCAGAAACTGACGACAAGAGATTCGAAGTTGAAAAACTTGAAATTTCTTCGTTTTTGCTGTCCATAACTGGGATATTAAGTGTAAAATTATTATTAACTTCATCTGTATAGCTACAGCAAAATAAATTATGGCATAGCAATAAACACAATTAAACCGGACAATATATAACAATTTAGCCATTAAAAACGCTTCTGAAATACTTCTGGAGTGAGTCGACACCGCTCAGAGGACGGAACAAAACTATGCCAAAGCCGGAACGCAACGCACACGCGTGCAGTGTAAAGGAGGGGTAAGCGGCTGGTGTAAACACGAGCATTGACTAGAGTGGCCGCGTATCAGCTCCGGTAGCCGCGTCGCAGCAGTAACGCGCCGCACACGCGTGCAGTGTAAAGGCCCTTTCACACAGGACGCGGTATGCGCTGCGCTGCGCTATGAAACCCATTTGTTTCAATGGCTTGCGCCGCGCGAGAACTGCGTCGACCAAAGCGCAGACGCAGCGGAGCGCAGCTTGCGCGCACGCCGCGGTCAAAGTTCAAAATAGTTCAACTTTTGCCGCTGCGCTCTGTGACGATTACCCGCGCGACCAATAGCAACGGGCATCCAAACAATCGGAAAGCAAAATGGACGAACAGCTATTTACTGTGTTGGAATTTCCAGAGCTATACAATACAAGTTTGCTGGTCGTATATTTACATCGGGAGAAAAGCTGTGTCATGGAGACATGACAGACATTGTCAAGAGCTGCTTTCTTTCTTCTTCTTACAAGCAGGGCTATTGCTATTGCTCACTTCTTAACACGGCCCGGGACATATACTTTACTGCTGACCGAAAGGTGGAACAACAATCAAGTGACTATGTATAAAACTCCCGCTACATGTTTGGAAAATTCCGCCTACTGTGCTCTGGCCAGCGCAGCGCAAATCGCTTTGTATCTGAAGGGCTGCGCTGAACCCAGCGGCGAGCGCAGCGCATGCCGCGTCCTGTGTGAAAGGGCCTTAAACCTGGCCTAAACCCGTCCTAAACGAGGCTTGAGATACACTGTTGATATTTGAAATCACACCCTATCTTGATAACCCCGCCCCCAATTAACCAACACCTCCCCCCTCATGAATGGACACACCCCTTACTGCTGTTTGGTTAAAGTGTGTTTTGGTGCTCGGTCTGATGCACTTCCAGCAGAGTTTCTCAGAAATCACTTATTGTATCTTTAAAGTCATCAAGAAATCAAAATAGACAATTCTTTTTTTTTCATGGAATATTTCAGTATTTATTAAAAATGACTAATCAGTGCACATCATTACTTTTATGTTACATTACTTTTGTGCCTTAGTAATATTTAATCAAAATAACTTCCCCTCCCTCTTGCAGTGACTTCTCTTCTCTGATCATGTGATTACTGGCATGAGGGTGGGACAGCCTGTCACTCACGTGACATCACAGCAATAACAAACCACAACCATCTAATTAATTCCAGATGGACAAAATCAAGTCCTGCCCTAATTTTTTTTTTCTTGTTCGAGAAGCCGTTTAACGGGGATATATGTCACAATAGGGGAGAAAACACCATTTTAACTTCCGTTTCTTGTCGATTTAAAAAAGTGGGTTTGAAACAACATAAGGTAGAGTAAAAGATCACAGAATTGGATGAACTATTGCTTTAAATGCTATTACAGAGATGGACCACAAGACCAAAAACCAAGCAGTTAAACGAGAAACAACCAATCAACTCATTAAACCTGCCATAAGCCACACAGGCCCTGAGACAGCAGTTTCCTCCATTATCACTCGCATATGGATTTCTGATGGCTCTGGGAACTAATTGATCCACTAGCTTAGCTAGCTATGTGCTATTTTAGAGTCTAATGATACAGATAAACAACTGATTTCTGATTGATCTGAAAAAATTATCAATAATTTGTTAAACGAGCTGTTTTCTAAACTCCAGGGTGATGAGGGAAGGAGGAATCATGCACACTGCTGAGAGTGTGTGTGTGGCTGGCCCAGTTCTTTGTGCTGTGTGTGTGTGTGTGTGTGTGTGTGTGTGTGTGTGTGTGTGTGTGTGTGTGTGTGTGTGTGTGTGTGTGTGTGTGTGTAGCGTGTGGTAATTAGACACAGAGCAGGGATTTCTGAAGCAGTCAAGCAACGGGAGAAAAGTCTCCTGCTCTCATTGTGGATTAATGAGCAAAGCTTTACGCTGCAATTAAAGATGAAACGAATGCAGAGATGTACATTTCCTCTTCTGTGGTCAGAGCCAAGGAGAAATCACGTAACGGACATATACAGATTGGCTTTGCTCTGAACTAAAGGGAAACAAATGTGAGAAATAACCAATTGAAAAATTTAAATTTTATCAGACAGTCACATGACATCTGTGCAGCAAAGCCCGACAACCGCGCGAGGACGAGATTTGACATTACCGCTCGCTGTGGTTGTTCTACAAGGCTTTGAATTGTAATGTCACCATTAGAATATGTGTTCAGAAACAACAAAAGCGCGAGCGTTCGGAAGGTTAATGTGAAATTATTCAAATGTATTCATATGTAAATCCCTCGTCCCGGTGCCATTGACGGTAAGGAGTTCGGTGCCCCTCGAGCCCCCCGAATGCAGTCACACTTTATCGGCCTTTATTTCTTTAGTTTGGGGACGTTTTCAACCGTGGAACATAGAAAAGGGAGGGAGAAATAAGCAAAGTGAGCAAATGAAAGCAGGAGGTGATTACTGGGCCCTGAATGGAGGCATGACTGGAGAATGATTATTATTCAATAGAGAGAAAGCAGACAGCACTTTGATGAAGTGAGTGGGTATAAAATCCATACGCAGAGCGTGTTTCAGAAAGAAACTGCCCCATAGAGAGGGAGAGGGAAGTGATCTGAAAAGATAAAAAGAAAAAAGATCCAGGACGAGGCATAGCTCACACTTGTTTCTCACTTTTGAAGACCCCATGAAACGGTCTGACGAACGCTGTTGTATTTCCTATTGAGATGGGACATAACAATAGGTTAAACCTGTTTTTAACAGCTTTTAGCTTAAATGTGCAGTCACATTAGCAAAGAAGATCCATTGTCTATTGTCAGTACAGATGTATAAAACACACCTCACACAGAAGTCACTTTGAAACAAAGCTGGTTTCTGTTGGCCAACGAGGAAAATTTATGTTGCGTAGGGAAACTTTTCATCCTCATGTGAAATTCCAGATCTTGTGGATTCCTATTGAAATAACTGGATTTTGCCCACAAAACTTTACCAAACAATGGTAAATGTGACTGCATGTAATAGGGTAACCATATTTTGATTACCGAAAACCAGGACACTCGCCCGACAATGAGATACTCGAATGATACTCAAAGTTTACTCAAAGATGCCTTATAATTTCAGCACATTTAAAGTATGCCTCCTCTGTATGGATAGAAAATTGATTTTGTTTGAATCGAATTTGTTCTCATAATTTAATGATTTTTTTCTCGTAATTTAATGAGTTTATTCTCAACATTTTATCTAGACTTTTTTCTCTAATTTCAACGACATTTTTCTCATAATTTAACGAATATTTTCTCAGGATTTAACGATTTTTTTCTCGCAATTTAATGAGTTTATTCTCAACATTTTATCTCAACTTTTTTCTCGAAATTTAACAACTTTTTTTCTCGTAATTTAACGAGTTTATTCTCAACATTTTATCTTGACTTTTTTCTCGAAATTTAAAGATTTTTTTTCTCGTAATTTAACGAGTTTATTCTCAACATTTTATCTCAACTTTTTTCTGGAAATGTAACGTTTTTTTCCCTCGTAATGTAACGAGTTTATTCTCAACATTTTATCTCGACTTTTTTCTAAAAATTTTACGAGTTTTTTCTTGTAATTTAACAAGTTTATTCTCAACATTTTATCTCGACTTTTTTCTCGAAATTTAAAGATTTTTTTTCTCGTAATTTAATGAGTTTATTCTCAACATTTTATCTCAACTTTTTTCTCGTAATTTAATGAGTTTATTCTCAACTTTTTATCTCAACTTTTTTCTCGAAATTTAAAGAGTTTTTTTCTCGTAATTTAACGAGTTTATTCTCAACATTTTATCTCAACTTTTTCTCGAAATTTAAAGTTTTTTTCTCGTAATTTAATGAGTTTATTCTCAACATTTTATCTAGACTTTTTTCTCTAATTTCAACGACATTTTTCTCATAATTTAACGAATATTTTCTCAGGATTTAACGATTTTTTTCTCGCAATTTAATGAGTTTATTCTCAACATTTTATCTCGACTTTTTTCTCGAAATTTAACAACTTTTTTTCTCGTAATTTAACGAGTTTATTCTCAACATTTTATCTTGACTTTTTTCTCGAAATTTAAAGATTTTTTTTCTCGTAATTTAACGAGTTTATTCTCAACATTTTATCTCAACTTTTTTCTGGAAATGTAACGTTTTTTTCCCTCGTAATGTAACGAGTTTATTCTCAACATTTTATCTCGACTTTTTTCTAAAAATTTTACGAGTTTTTTCTTGTAATTTAACAAGTTTATTCTCAACATTTTATCTCGACTTTTTTCTCGAAATTTAAAGATTTTTTTTCTCGTAATTTAATGAGTTTATTCTCAACATTTTATCTCAACTTTTTTCTCGTAATTTAATGAGTTTATTCTCAACTTTTTATCTCAACTTTTTTCTCGAAATTTAAAGAGTTTTTTTCTCGTAATTTAACGAGTTTATTCTCAACATTTTATCTCAACTTTTTCTCGAAATTTAAAGTTTTTTTCTCGTAATTTAATGAGTTTATTCTCAACATTTTATCTCAACTTTTTTCTCGAAATTTAAAGATTTTTTTTCTCGTAATTTAACGATTTTATTCTCAACATTTTATCTCGACTTTTTTCTAGAAATTTAACAACTTTAATCTAGAGATGGTTTTATTTTTTTATTATTGCTTGGCCCTAATCCTCTTCCGTAAAAACTAGGACATTTTCATCACTTTATAAAAAACAACCAGGACAGTACGTGAAAAACAGGACATGTCCTGGGAAAACAGGATGTTTGGTCACCCTAACATTTAACCATTAAACCATGATTTGCTAGCCAGTAGCAGGTAGAAGGATTTATAATACCTGAAGAGCCATTCGTTAACATTCCCATTCATTGCAACAGCAGTTACTTGTTTGGACCTTCCAGAAGTCATACCAATAGAAGGAAGGCAACAGAACCTGCAAAAAGACTGTAGATTGTAAATTTGTATGTATTTTGTTTACCTTTAGGGTTGGACTAGCCTCAAAGCTAACATACATGAACTAAAAACAAGATTTTGATTTCACTGGGATATTCTTAAAGAGATATTTCACCCAAAAATAAAAAAAAAATTCTGTCATTCATTACTCACCCTCCTGTCGTTCCAAACCTGTAAGACCTTCGTTCATCTTCAGAACACAAATTAAAGTTTCCCTAGAATTAAAAATTGAATTTACCTCCAGCATAGTTGAATAACAAGAGTTCAGTACATGGAAATGACATACAGTGAGTCTCAAACTTCATTGTTTCCTCCTTCTTATATAAATCTCATTTGTTTAAAAGACCTCTGAAGAACAGGCGAATCTCAACATAACACCGACTGTTACGTAACAGTCGGGCTCATTAATATTTACACCCCCAATATTTGCATATGCCAGCTCATGTTCAAGGCATTACACAAGGGCAGCCAGTATTAACGTCTGATCTGTGCACAGCTGAACATGACACTGACATAATCCATGATAACATGATATTTGTAAACTGTCTTTCTAAATGTTTTGTTAGCATGTTGCTAATGTACTGTTAAATGTGGTTAAAGTTACCATCATTTCTTACTGTATTCACTGTCGTTATTTTCATTATTAAACACTTGCAGTCTGTATAATTCATAAACACAACTTCATTCTTTATAAATCTCTCCAACAGTGTAGCATTAGCCATTAGCCACGGAGCACAGCCTCAAACTCATTCAGAATCAAATGTAAACATCCAAATAAATACAATACTCACATAATCCGATGTATGCATGCAGCATGCATGATGAACACTTTGTAAAGATCCATTTTGAGGGTTATATTAGCTGTGCAAACTTTGTTTATGCAATGATAGAGTCGAGAGCTCTGGAGAAGGCGAAGAGCGCGAGCAATTAAAGGGGCCACAGCCTGAATCAGCTCATTTCTAATGATTAGTTAAAAAAAATCTATGGGGTATTTTGAGCTGAAACTTCACAGACACATTCAGGGGACACCTTAGACTTATCTTACCTTTAAGGTATTTTTGATGAAATTCGATAGCTTTCTGACCTCCCTATAGACATCAATGTCATAATCAATTTCAAGGCACAGAAAGGTAGTAAAGACATCATTAAAATAGTCCATGTGACTACAGTGGTTCGACCTTAATGTTATGAAGTGACGAGAATACTTTTTGTGTGCTAAAACAAAACAAAAATAACGACTTTATTCAACAATTTCTTCTCTTCTGTCAGCCTCCTATGCCGTTCACATTGTAAACACAGTGCAGTGCTTCCGGGTTTTACATCAGAATGCCGGCTCATTATTGGCCAACGCTGTGATGTGAGCAGCACGGCGCATGTTGTGATGCTGACGCAGGAGCCAGCCAATAACGAGCCGCCGTTCTGACGTAGAAGCCAGAAGCACTGCACTGTGTTCACAATGTTATGGTTATATACATATTGGTTATAGCGTTGATGTCTATAGGGAGGTCAGAAAGCTCTCGGATTTGATCAAAAATATCAAATTTGGGTTCCAAAGATGAAAGAAGATCTTACGGGTTTGGAATGACATGAGGGCGAGTAATTAATGACAGAAATTTTATTTTGGGTGAACTAACCCTTTAAACATGTCTTATAAGAGAGATAATAGGAGAAAAACGTGATACCATCATTTTGAGCCATTAGCAATTACATTAGCAATACTGCCCTCAAAATAACAGACATGGACTAAAAGACAAGTCATATTAAAGTAATAATAACATGATGTCATCATTTTGGATCATTTACTTGGAAGAGAAAGACTGTAAATTTGTATACGTTTTGTCAACTTTCAGGCACAAATTAGCATATCAGAGGCCTCAAATCTAACAGACATGGACTAAATGATAGATTTGGATTTCACTGGGTCTTAAATATGTCATATATAAGAGAAAGCCAAACATTATGTCATCATTTTGATCCATTATCCTGGAAAATAAAGACTGTAAATGTATATATATATATATATTTAGTGAACACTAGCTTTTTAATAGCCTCAAGGCTAACAGACATTAACTAAAAGCCAGAATTTTAAGTCCGGGGAGTATAAATATGTCATATAAGAGAAATAATAATAAATCAAAAGATGATTTCACCATTTTGGTCCATTTAGCTGGAAAAAAAAGACTGTAAATTGTAAATGTGCACCTTTTTCCAACTTTTAGTATATATCACTGGCCTCAAAGCAAACAGACATAGACTTAAGACATCGATTTCACTTCAAAACAATATAAAGCATACTTTTTAAATACACTAGCAAGCTAATAGACATAGATAAAAGACAAATATTAAGAAAGCGGTTTTATCTGAAGAGCTTTCAGTGCTCCGGCTCTGCTGCCTGTTCTCAGTATGATGGCTGCAGGAGAAATGAGGTGTTCTGGGCTGTAAACATGCACCAGTGACCTGTGTCTGTCTGTGATGGTCAGTGTTTTTTTGTGTGTGTTCTCAGATGCCCTTCATAACATTGCCCTGTAGGACCAGTACGCTCTGAAGTTTGCCGCACCGCATCACCGCTCTGCTGAACACAGATGGAAAGTCACACAAACAGAATAAGAAAGAAAATAGACTGTCCGGCGGTGTTCCACTCCATGTTTGACCTCTCCTGCCTTATCTTTCGCTTACCAGTATCTCTCTAGTTCAAAAGGCATAGTCTTTGGAATGAACTTTATATTTGTAACTGTATTTTTGGGATGGGTGATACGGTTTCTTTTCAATCTGATACAGCCATTTCACATTCAATATTGTTCGTAACAGTACAAAGTAACAGATGAAAAACTATTAACGTTTTTTTTCCCCCTCATTTTTAAGCTTATGATACACAATAATTTTCGTATTAAATAATAAAATAATTTTTATGAGGATAGACACTTTGTGGTCGTCTTGATACAACATGGGTACTGAAAGCATAAATAATTCAAGATCAAACCAGCCTTTTCTACTGTATTTTAAAACAACAAAATGAGAGCTCTTCCTGTTGCAATGTGAAGAAATTTTTTTTAACATATTAGAAACAGATTTTCCACTTCACATCATGAAAAACCTCACAGATTCATTGAATTTTTAAAAAAAAAATGGTTAATACTGGCATAGCGTCATTAATCTCTGAACAATGGCCAACCACACTTACATTTCATTCTCTTATCTGTAATAGTATGGGGAGGGTGAGAATGTGAATGTGCTCAAATGAGATAGTAGATATCTCAAAAAAAAGATAATGGCTGTGAGCTGTGCAGTTTTGGAGTCTGATAAGACATATTATAGACGGACATTTATAATATACAGCAAAAATGGAACATATTTGAAGATTCTTATCTCAACATATACATCTGGAGGTCCAAATAGTGACCCCTGGTGGTCAAACTGACAATATTACACAGTGAATCTAGGGCCCTGTTTACACCTGGTATTAAAATGTGTTTTGGTTGATAGGATCACAAGTAGAAGAGGGAGACACATTTCCGTAGACACCTGGTGTTTTAACCTCTTTTGTACACTTTCAGCCACTTCTGTCCTGATTTCTTTGAGGGGAGGCTCTATGCTTGGATAAATCTAATGGAAGAAATGAGCTCACGCAAGGGTTCTCAGGTGATGCTGCAGATGTTGCGGCCTAATGGTTAGAGAGTCATAACCCGAAGGTCGCAGGTTCGAGGAAACTCTCGTTACCCACAACTGAGGTGCCCTTGAGCAAAGCACCTAACCCCTAATCGCTCCCTGGGAACCTCAGCAAATAATGTCTCCCCACTGCTCCGGGTGTGTGTTCACGGTGTGTGTGTGCACTTGGATGGCTGAAATGCAGAGCACAAATTCTGAGTATGGATATGCAACCAGAGATGAAAAAATACGGAGAGTAGCAGCTTTTGTTTCTGCTCTGATAGCCGAAAGATATCGCAGAACGCAATAAGTGCATGTTAGAAATCTGGAATGGTGAGACAACAATTTCATCATTAAATCAAACTAAGGTCTTCAGCCGACAAAGTTTAAATCCTGTCTGGCTAGAGGGCTTCCTATAGTGTTTACACAATTGGTCAGAAAGTGGAGAGTAGGTGGTCTTTTTTGGCTGAAAAAAATGCATTTTTCCGCATGAGCGTTTACTCTGCGAAAGCAATCTGGTGCGTTCACGACTTCCTCTGGAAGTGGTCGAAAGTTCCGATCCGATCGACAAAGACGCATCTTAACACCAGGTGTAAACAGAGCCTAGTTTACCTGATTAGCGTTTGATTTGATTTATGCTTGGCTTAGTCCAGTGACACTCACACAGAAAACACCTTCAGACAGTCAAAGCAAGTAAAATATTAGACGAGCGGACACATTTTAGTTTAGGGTCTCACTATTAACTGAGTATTAACTAAGACTTTTGCCTCAATTATCAATGAATAGCTAGAAAGGTAGTTAAGTTTAGGTTGGGAAGGAATAAGGGATGTGTTCAGAATAAGGCATTAATATGTGCTTTATAAGTACTAATAAACAGTCAATATCCTAGTAATATGCATGCTAATATGCAACTAGTTAATAGTGAGAATTTGATTCTAAACTAATATGTTTGGGTGGGAGGGGGGAGGTAGGGGGGTTAACACTCGTCCGGCATCCCGTCGAGCTTGCATCTAATTTGAACATAGGCTGCGGGTTTAGGTCACAAAACCATGGCAACAGCTGCCGAATTTAAACAGGCACACTTTTTAACCACACCTTCAAAGAGCTCCTCCGTCAAGGGAGGGTTTTTAGAAGATGTATTTTTACTAAGTGGGTCAGAATCCTGCCCCAAAGGCTATGGTGAGACATTTGCTTATCCAGGTAACACAAACAGATGCCGCTGCACCAAAACCAGCTGAGCAGACGCTATATGTGTTGTTTTACCATTGAAGGACACGGTTTATCACATTCCTTCATAATGCAATATTAAGCGAAGCAAAGACAAGGAAAGTCAAAGAGACATAAACAGGATAAAGTGTGCTAAGAAAACAAGAGATAATTACTGCCAAAACAGCAGCAAAACTACAGATGTGTCCTACTTAAAACCAGAGAGGAACATGCTTAAGCATGAAGTGGGCCTGGAGGGAGGCGCAGTTGTAGATAATTGTCAACCACATGCATTATGAGCCATGGATTGCAGTTTGTTTTTGTTTTTTTTAAATCAAAACATGTTTTCTACTTTTTCCACAGATGGAGGATTGAACTTCCAGATCAACAGCAGTTGTGTGGGAGTGGTACCGCAGTGGTATCCAAAAAGTTTGGAAAATGGTGGAAGAAGGTTTTTAGGACAAGATTGTGGGTTTCTAGCTGGTTGGCCAGCTAAACTAACAGCTATTGAGAACCAGGCAAAAGTAGTAGATCTTTGCAGGGTCAAAGGTCCTTCTGGAGAATCCCAGCCATTCTAGCTTAATCTGTTTTATGTATAGTATAGTTGGTTTGTTGGTGGTAAACCAATCTGTGGGTCCTTCTTCAAAAGCAAAGTCAGACCATCTTAAGAGGCAGCAAGTTTATCGCTCATCCATGTAGGTCCAGAAGCTCATTTTTGCTTGACCAGGATGGTCAGTCAACTAGCTGAGGTGTTACTAGACCTTCTTGGTCAAGGGTCCTGCTGGAAAAACCCACTAATACTAGCTGTAGGTGGTCAAGCTGTTTCATGGAACATGGTAGCTGGCTTGTTGGTGATCAAAAATCTCTTATCAGCTTGACCAAGATAGTATACCAACTGGGTTAGGCACTACACCATCTTGGTCAAAGGGTCCTTCTGGAAAAGCCAGATCAGACCAGCAGGTAGGCAGTTTGTTTTGAATTGTGTACCAACTGGCTGCTCGAGGGTCCTGCTGGAAAAACCCGATCACACCAGCTTAAGGTGTTCAGGATTCTTTATACACCGTGATCGCTTGTTTGTTTCGGTCACAGTGGTGGAGAAGCACTCAGAGGCATGACTAGAATGGTCTACCAACCTGCAGAGGCAGTAGACTATATTGGTCGATGGTTCTGCTGGAAGAACCAGGTCACCATTTTAAGGTGGTCAAGCTGTTTTGTGGAACATAGTTGCTTGTTTGTTGGTGGTCAAAAAGCTGGACCAAGGACCAATGGACTAAGATGGTTCCTACCAGCACTGATCAACCACATAAACCAGCATTGATGTGCTAGAAACCAAATGCAAAGTTCCAGAGGTTTTAGCTGGAAGTTATAGGTGAAAAGTTAAGAACATTTTGGGATACCAAACTTGGCCAATGGTGCATGACATGCACCATTTCTCCTGGCAAACTCTTAAACTCTATATGTGGCATCAGTGGCTCTTCTGCGGTGGAAATGAACTGTAACCAGCCCAAAAGTTGATCAAATGTAGACATACACAGAGCCTTAAACATCAACACCAACATGGCATCTCTCAGTGAGAGGTCCTTCTCAATCAGTATGGAAATTGCTAGTGGGTGGGTGAGAGGACAAATATAGCCATCTGCTCAAAAATCCACCCAGTAAGAGCAAATGCATCACTCTTCTCTTAGATATGGTGCTTTTCTCCACCCCCATTTTCTCTCGTTAGAGGCCCAGAGTGCGGCGTCACATTTGTCTGACAGACAGAAACATGTTGCACTTTACAGATACATCACTCTATAAAAAGTGGCCTCTAGGGAAGGAAGTGGCAGCAGCAGATTGGCTGGCTTTATGTTTGCTTTCTTAGATGCTTTATGCTCTTCCTTTCAATGTAAGTACAAATGAAAAAGTTTGGATCCTCCCTGTAAAATCAGATAAAGATAACCGAATATGATTGAAGCGAACAAACACAGAATTTACTAAGAACGAATGGCCCCTGCTGATAATGGTGTTGTTTTCCACCTTATTTCACACAAGGAATCATGCAAATCAGGCAGCAATGCAACATACCCACAAAATCAGTGTGCAAATGCAATTTGTACACACCTGTTTTAGGCTAGCGTTGTAAGTAATGCAGTCTTCCAAAATCTTGCCAGCAGCAAAAACAGTAATTTCATATTTGATAATGTTAATTTAACAAAGATTACGGAAAAGATGAGGGTGAGAGATGCTCTTGAGGGTGAACTAACCTCCAGTTCTGGATCAACAGACCTCTTCAAAAGTGGATGCCGGTGTTATTTCATGTAGTGAGTAGCCCTCCATAATCCACTGCAAACTTTTAATCAGATTTAGTCCAATAAATTCCTGAATTCCTTTATTCTTGTTAAATACTTATTTGGCATTGTTTTGTTCAGCAATTATATAGCATTGTACAATTATTAAACCAAATATCACTTTGCAAGTTGCTGAAAAACTTACCATTGCTAAGTGAAATTCACTTCTCTTTAGTGTAATTTCTTTACATTCATAGCCTTCATAAAGAGTGCATTTAAAAACAAAGTCAACACTTGCCAAGAACAAAAGCGATGATGCCTTATTTGGCATCAGCTGCCCATTGACAAATCCTCTAAATAATAAATTGTGTCCACAGCTCCATGAAGCTTCAAAGTCAGTGACATTATCTGCTATACAGCAATTATATCACAGCCTAGAACCTATAGGAGACATTAAAGCAGAGGCAGATGTTTGATGAATAATGTA
This sequence comes from Chanodichthys erythropterus, assembly GCF_024489055.1. Lineage (NCBI taxonomy): Eukaryota > Metazoa > Chordata > Actinopteri > Cypriniformes > Xenocyprididae > Chanodichthys > Chanodichthys erythropterus. The sequence goes on along the minus strand of NC_090224.1, from coordinate 34,042,323 downwards.
CTGTACACCATAATGCATTCAACTTCACAGGGGTCTTATGCTAATAACATCATTAAAACCAATTAAAAGCCCATTTACTATTGCTCCATTATCAACATGAACGCACTGCCGCGGATACTTGAATTAAGGGCATAAACTCAAGCATCACACACAAATAATGTACTTACGCCCATTCCAACTCATCTCACAGACTGATATCACAGCAGCTGACGTACTAAATGTGTATTAAAGTGACAACTAATGTAATGGATCCAAAAATAAAAACTGTCCGGTTCTATCTGACGATCCTCTCGGGCCTTGTTCAGAGCTACTGGACTAGAAAAAAAGAAGTGAAAAGGAAAGCTTGAATTTGTCTCTGTCAGTCACATTTCATCAAGTCTCATTTACTAAGCAGAGTTTGTGGCAGAGCGGATGTGACCAGCACCCCCCCCAGCTGAGGCGGAGACCCCTGAGCCAGGACCGGAAGGGTTTGAGGGTGTGGCAACATGACTCCAGCTGTCTCCTTCTCATTCTTTTCCTTTTTTTCCATCATCTCTTGTTTTTCAATTTTGTCTAGAAGCAATTGAACGCTCTGGTAGAAAACAACACGGGGGTCAACTTCAGGAAGGGCGGGACAGTCACAGCGTGCACGGAGCTCCAGAGCCTAGAACAACACAGAATGACAGATTAATGCAGTTGGATTTGAGCTTTGACCTACAAACCTACAATCTCTTCATCTCCATGATGGATGGATGGGTGGATGGAAACAGGGATGGATGGGTGGATGGAAATAGGGATGGAAGGATGCATGGAAATAGGGATGGAAGGATGCATGGAAATAGGGATGGAAGGATGCATGGAAATAGGGATGGAAGGATGCATGGAAATAGGGATGGAAGGATGCATGGAAATAGGGATGGAAGGATGCATGGAAATAGGGATGGAAGGATGCATGGAAATAGGGATGGAAGGATGCATGGAAATAGGGATGGAAGGATGCATGGAAATAGGGATGGAAGGATGCATGGAAATAGGGATGGAAGGATACGTGGAAACAGTGATAGGATGGATAGGTGGAAACAGTGATAGGATGGATAGGTGGAAACAGTGATAGGATGGATGGATGGAGAGATGGAAATAGTGATAGGATGGATGGATGGAGAGATGGAAATAGTGATAGGATGGATGGATGGATGGAAATAGTGATAGGATGGATGGATGGATGGAAATAGTGATAGGATGGATGGATGGATGGATGGAAATAGTGATAGGATGGATGGATGGATGGATGGAAATAGTGATAGGATGGATGGATGGATGGAAATAGTGATAGGATGGATAGGTGGAAATAGTGATAGGATGGATGGATGGAGGGAAATAGTGATAGGATGGATGGATGGATGGAAATAGTGATATGATGGATGGATGGATGGATGGATGGATGGATGGATGGATGGATGGATGGATGGATGGATGGATGGATGGATGGATGGATGGATGGATGGATGGATGGATGGATGGATGGATGGATGGATGGATGGATTGATTGATTGATTGATTGATTGATTGATTGATTGATTGATGGATGGATGGATGGATTGATTGATGGATGGATGGAAACAGTGATATGAAATCCAGATGGATTGATAGGAATAGTTATTCAAAAAAATGGATGGATGGAAATAATGATATGATGGACGGAGAGATGGAAATGGATGGATGGAAATAGTGTTATGAAATCTAGATGGATTGATTGGAATAGTTATTCGAAAAATTGGATTGACTGATTGGAATAGTTATTTGAAAAAATGGATGGATGGATGGATGGATGGATGGATGGATGGATGGATGGATGGATGGATGGATGGATGGATGGATGGATGGATGGATGGATGGATGGATGGAAATGGTGATATGAAATCTAGATGGATTGATTGGAATATTTATTCAAAAAATGGATGGATGGATGGATGGATGGATGGATGGAAATAGTGATAGGATGGATGGATGGATGGATGGATGGATGGATGGGTGAAAATAGTGATATGACGGATGGAGAGATGGAAATAGTGATATGAAATCCAGATAGATTGATTGGAATAGTTATTCGAAAAATGGATGGATGGATGGATGGATGGATGGATTGAAATTTGAATGAATGGATTGGAATAGTTATTGAAAGAAATGTATTGATGGAATGATGGAAATAGTAAAATCAGGATGGATGGTTTGAAGTAGTTGGATGGATGGATGGATGAACATTGACAAGGATCTCCTACATTAAAGACATCCCTACACGTTTACAAAGACTGATTTGTCAAAAACAAAACCCCTACAGCATTCTGTCTGTGACCCTTGAACTATAATCTTTGACCTCCATTAGGGGTCATGGAGAAACAGCCCTCATAACACTAGATCGATAATGACTCTTGAAACATGAACAACCAGCACCAGCACAAAGGACACTTAACGTAAAGAATTTTCTAGTTAAATTATCATTCTGAACCATCCGCCCTGGGGAGAACATATCAGACTAAACACACACTCAATCCAGGAAGACAGGCAGTTTTAAGCAACACTACAGTGTTTGAGAATCAGGCCATTAGGGAAACTCTACAAAACAAATGACGCTTCAAAAAAGAGTGGTTGGAATAAAACTTATTGAGAACAATTACCCAAGAGGGACAAATCGTTGCACACTTACGACCAAAGTGACACAGAACACTTTAAAAAGCAGATGCCTTCTTCAAAAGTAACAAGTACTGACTATTTTACAGATTAAAACAAAGAAGAAAAAGATTTCTGGTGATGCTGTACATCTTACTTGATGCTCAAAACAGTCACTAAAACATTTCAGAATATTTTCATTTTCAAAGATTTCTGTTTTTTTTTTTTTTTTTTTCTGTTTCTTTCCTTGTTCATAAAGGAATTTAGCTTCAAAAGCAGTGCCAGTAAAGCATGAAACCAGGTTGAATGAATTACAGATATAAATTTGTAAATGTATATTAAATCTGTATGATAAATATATTAAACTAATATATCAGTTACATTATTTTATATAAAATTAAGGCATATCATATATAAAATGCATAACAGTGTCATATATATATATATATTAGGCCTGTCAAACGGTTAATGACGATTAATCGTATACAAAATAAAAGTTTGAGTTTGCCTAATATATGTGTGAATACAAACACATTCATGTATATATTCAACAAAGTATATGTATTTATATTTTATATAATTTATATCATATATAAATAAACATATTTTGTACATAAATAACATATTTCTCTTAAATACACACATTAATTTGTGTATTTTTATATATATAACATAGTAATTACACAGTACTCACACATATTATGCAAATTCAAACTTTTATTTTGTATGTGATTAATTGCGATTAATCATTTGACAGCCCTTTATATATATATATATATATATACACAATATATATATACACAAACACACTATTTTTTAAATGAATTTAAGGCACAATATAATATATATATATATATATATATATATATATATATATACATATATATATATCTACACATATATATATATACACATATACAGATATATATATATATACACATAGACATAAATATATATATATATATATATCAATAAATATATATATATATATCAATAAAAATATATATATATATATCAATAAATATATATACGTATATATATAAATAAATATATATACGTATATATATAAATAAATATATATACGTATATATATAAATAAATATATATACGTATATATATAAATATATATATATATATATATATATATATATAAATAAATATATACATATATATATATATATATATATATAAATAAATATATATACATATATATATAAATAAATATATATACATATATATATAAATAAATATATATATATATATATATAAATAAATATATATATATATATATCAATAAATATATATACGTATATATATCAATAAATATATATACGTATATATATAAATAAATATATATATATATATATATAAATAAATATATATACATATATATATATATAAATAAATATATATACATATATATATATATATATAAATAAATATATACATATATATATAAATAAATATATACATATATATATAAATAAATATATACATATATATATAAATAAATATATGTATATATTTATATTATATATATAAATAAATATATACATATATATATAAATAAATATATACATGTATATAAATAAATATATATATATATATCTATCTATAAATAAATATATATATATATATATATATATATATATATATATATATATATATATAAATGAATAAATATATATATATAAATAAATATATAAATAAATATATAAATAAATATATATATATATATATATATATATAAATAAATATATATATATAAATAAATATATAAATATAAATATAAATATATATATATATATATATAAGGGTTGTCAAATGATTTATTGCGATTATATATATATACACACTGACATTTAAAGTTCTAATATGGTGTTTACTTCATCCAGATGCCACTTGATGGGTTGGTTCGTTGAACACTATATTTTAAATGAATTTAATGCACAATATGTAAGTTTCGCCACTAGAGGTCACTTATTCAAAACAATGGCGGAGCTTGATGACGGTGTGCAATGAGTGTTGAATCATTTTAAAATCGTACATACTGTGCCTCTAATACATATCCAAATAAACAAAAATCTAATTCTGAGTCAATGTCGCCTTTTTCAGTCTTTAGGTAGGTCTTTTCCCAGCATAAAACACAGCAAAATCATACACGTCAACCTGCCTATAGAAATCTGAACTTTATTGACAAGTCAGGCAAGTTAGTCTCAAACAGTCACTCTTATATTAAGGCGACATCTTCAAAATTCACTGAGAACAGGCACCAGAAGAGAGACACACACACACACACACACACACACTCCACTATGGTAATTCTCATTAGCGAGAACACTGAGGACGACTCTCTGTTGGCTCAGGTTAAAGAGGGTGAGAATAGAGAGAGATGGAGGGCGTTTTAAAGTAACTTCCCGAAGGAGTAATAGCTTCCACTCGACAACAGAAATACACACGCATTACAGTTGATGGACAATTAGTGTCCTGGCCATCTGTTCCTTCTGTGTTTGGAGTGTGTGAGGATGCAGGCTGGACTGTTAAGAGTTCAAGCTCAAGGTTAAGTAAGGCCCCTGCATGCCACTAAAATCCACACGCACCCTTCCACTGCAGCTTTGCGTCGTATATTAGAAAGTCATTTGTGGAGCCACCGGTGTGTGACGGGAAGAGAACACGCTCCTGTAGATGACTCTTCATGCTGCTCTACAGTCTATAGTTTACTCTATAAACAGTATGTTAACCTGAGCTCTTTGTTTAAAGCATGTGGTCAAGGGTTGGCTGGTTAGCATCATCCATTTAGCCCCTGCTGGTAGAAGCCTTAAAGGGAGCCCCTGGTATTAAGACTTAATATAACGTAAATTATGTCTCTTACTGAAATATGAGGTAGAAAACCCATAAAAAATGTATGTTTATTTTAAAAATCCATGACTTATTTTGCGCAATGGGGGGCGCCATTTTGTTTAGGTGCACAGTGCGATGACATGGATTTTTTAAAATAACGTAAATCTTTCATGGGGTTTCGACTACATATTTCAGTAAGAGACATCATTTACGTTATATTAAGCCATACGAGTCTTATTATAATAAAAGGGGTTTCCTTTAACTACACCATCTGGCTTTCTCTGTAGCTGTGAATTCTGAGGGAATTGTTTTGCAAGTAACATATTGCAAACTGCAAATATTTCATCATTTTATAGTAGGTGTTTTACCAGTGCCTGATTTTTTGAAGACTCTTAAAAGTGTGAAAGTGATTTATATTTTCCATCTGCTGCCAAATATATGCTTAACATATACATGACACTTACACATACTGTACATATCCGACACACACCAACAGAAGAACATACTGTACGCATAATCAACAAAAATATTATAAAGACCAACTGACATCACTTTTCTTTATGGCAGATATAGGCTATTTTATAAAATTATTATGCAGATGGAAATTGTTGATACATTTCTGCTTTTTTGTATTATATGTATACAGTATATGTATATTATATTATATTATATATATATATATATAATATATTAGATAGATAGATAGATAGATAGATAGATAGATAGATAGATAGATAGATAGATAGATAGATAGATAGATAGATAGATAGATAGATAGATATGTGTGTGCAATATAAAGATTTTCTTCAAAAAATGAATGCTTTTATTCTGCAAACATGCTTTAAATTCATCAAAAGAAATGCTTCTAAAGCATCAAATAAGCCTATTAGAATGACTTCTGAAGGATCATGTGACACTGAAGACTCCATGCTGAAACATCATAGGAATAAATTACATTTCAAAATATATTCAAATGGAACACAGTTATTAAAAGTTGTTTTGTTAACTTATTTCCATCTTGGGTTTTGGTTAACTGTAAGGCTACACATTTCTAAGATGAATGAAAGGCATTCAAGTGTCAATCTGTGCAGGTTTTTTAGCTTTTAGTATGAATATGTTAGCCTTAAGATTATGAATAAGCTGGTGTGTTTCAAAACAATGACAAAATTCGAGAGACACGAGAGCACAGAGCGGATCATATGTGCGAGTCAGCTCAGACCACAAATCTGTGGTATCGGACCCATTTGAATTCTGCACAGAATGATGTATATAAGCAATATAAAAGAAACAGAGGTTTTACTGAGCCTAACGGCTCTGGCGACCTGTAACAAATGAAACGCTATTGGCTATTTTAAATAAGGGGCGGGGCTGTTTGATATATCACCCTGTCTTCCTGTTTCAGTTGAAATTACGTCAACACATTGAATAATGCTGCGCATTCCAACACTCTTCAGTGGGCCTTTAAGGAACAAAAACTAAGTTACCTAGCTACAGGTTAGCTAATATTACGGTGGTACTGATGAAAACGGATGTCAAAGCCAAAAAATACATTATGAAAAACACTTTAGGCAAGGGAGTGGAACTTATCATGGATTTGGACCAAGAAAAATGAAAATGAAGAAAACCTAAGGCCTGCAAGTGCAGTGCTGCAACAAAAGCAGGATCACGTTGTGCTTTCACCCCAACAGTGTGGCAGAAAATAAAGAGTTAACATTTCCTTTAGGAAACCTTAAATTATAAAATTATAGAGTGCTTCAGGGATGACGCATTTTTGTAGGCAAAACCCGGAAGCGAGTTAGCATTTTAGGACTTCCGGTTCCAACGCCGTAAAATCTATGGGTTTTTGCTAAATCACCTGAAATAAGGTCTGTGGTTAACAAAGCCTCTAAATACTTTCACGTTTTGATCTATGACATCAAACAACAGTTATAACCCGCTTGTGATTTTTTTTTAACTTTTACTGTGTCTTAAAATCGGCGGTTGCTAACAAATAGCTAAAAGGGACTACTTCCTTTGGCGGGGACTTTAGACGTCATCATGACAAACGGGACATTTGGACAGAATTTCTCATGAAAAAGTGGATAAGTATTCATACACAGCGCAGATCATAATCAGCGAGCATGTTTTTTCCTAAATAAAGTTTGAGGAAGCTTGGTGATGACGACGTTGATCCGCGACCATGTGCTGTAGTCCGTTTATAGCTTTATATAGGCTTCAAAATCTATAAATGTTGTGTTAACTTGTAAAGATTATCTTGATAGACAAAACGTGTAAGTGTCATAACCCTTTGTTAAACACAGAGCTTATTTTCTGCGATTTTCCAAAAGTCTATGGGAAAAATGCATAGCCTTTCAACTGAGGGAACCTGTGTGCCGCTAACTTCCGGGTTGACCTACAAAAATGCGTCATCCCTGGGGCACTCTATTATCAAGGAAGGAAGGATGGTAGAATGGACAGATGGATGGATGGAAATTTTCTCTCTCAATCCAGTTCACACATTATGATGATTATTTGACTGCCCCCATGAAAAATGCCCTTTTTTTATGAGAGGAAATTGCAGTTGTTCAGAATCAAGCGTAAGATCTTGATGGAGTTCAATTCACGCTCCAACAAATCACTGTCATGCACTGCATTACATATTTTGATGTACCACATAACAGCTCACAAGAATTATTTAGCCTCAATCACTTATGAAGGCTCTCTTCTATGGTTGCTGGTATTGATCTAAAGATTCAACCATATGAATGTTGAGTTTTTTGACGTCCCTGCGATCCATGGATCCTCCAGGCCTTTTCATGGCCTTTGTGTTTGGTTTTCCCCTCCAGCAGAAGAGTATTTATCTGTTCATTTCCACAATGAATGTGGAAATGTGTGTAGAAGGTGGAGTTTGCTCCAGAGCAGAGAGGTCTCCAGACGTCTCGTTAGCTTTGGTGGAGTCTGGATTTCAGACACGTCTGCGAGCTCTAGGGTGTGCGTTTCTTTAAATCAAGAGAACACCGTACCCAAGACATATTCCTCAAGTTAAATTCAGAAAACAGCTCTCCATTTGTGCGTTAGTAGTACTGAAAACAATAACCTCTATTGTTTTCTTAGAGCTTACTGTTGCTATACTAAACAGTCAAATTTTACAAATGTAAAAGTCAATTTCCTTGCTTCCATTAAAGCTGAAGATGCTCTATGGATCATCTCAGAACATGATCATCAGGTTTTACACAAATTTGAGGAGTTCATACAGATCAATATGATACCATACATACCAAACACTTAAAGGATTAGTTCACTTTCAAATTAAAATTCTGATAATTTACTCGCCCCCATGTCATCCAAGATGTTCATGTCTTTCTTTCTTCAGTCGAAAAGAAATTAAGGTTTTTGATGAAAACATTCCAGGATTATTCTCCTTATAGTGGACTTCAATGGCCTCCAAACGGTTGAAGGTCAAAATTACAGTTTCAGTGCAGCTTAAAGGGCTTTAAACGATACCAGATGAGGAATAAGGGTCTTATCTAGTGAAACCATCGCTCATTTTCTAAAAAAAAAAAAAATTATATAAGTTTTAACAATAATTGCTCATCTTGAACTAGCTCTCTTCTTCTTCTTCTCTATTTGAATTCCGGCAGTGTAGACACTGCTAAATGTATTACTGCCCTCCACAGGTCAAAGTTTGAACTAATTGTTATATACTTGCACTAGGATATTGTATATGACAATTAGTTCAAACTTTGACCTGTGGATGGCAGTAATACATTTAGCAGTGTCTACACTGCTGGAATTCAAATAAAGAAGAAGCAGCTAGTTCAAGATGAGCATTTATGGTTAAAACATATAACATTTTTATTTTTTATTTTTAGAAAATGAGCGATGGTTTCTCTAGATAAGACCCTGATTTCTCGTCTGGGATCGCTGTAAACTGTAATTTTGACCTTCAACCGTTTGGGCTCCACTATAAGGAGAATAATCCTGGAATGTTTTCATCAAAAACCTTAATTTCTTTTCAACTGAAGAAAGAAGGACATGAACATCTTGGATGACATGTATCAGGAAATTTTAATTTGAAAGTGAACTAATCCTTTAAAGGAATAGTTCACACAAAAATGAAAACTATTAGGTGAGAACGCGAAAGCGTAGAGGAAAAACTAAATGCCGAATGAATTAGAAGTCTAAAACAAGAGGTTTCAAAGAAAAATGTCAGAGGATTTCATAATAAAAGAAGAGCCAGGTGAAAAAAAAGTGTTTCACTCATGTCTAATAATGTCTAATGATGCATGTATTTGGTTTTGTGTGCTTTACCTCAGGAACGAGGCGGTCCAACTGTCTGACACGGTTTTGGTGAGAAGGGTGTGTGGACAGCCATTCGGGGACGGTTGGTTGGCCAGTCAACTGATCATTGATCTCCATCTGCTGCCAAAAAACTGTGCCCGCCCTCACGTCAGCACACGCCTGTCAGAAACGCACACATATCTCAATAAATACACATAAAGAGATGCTTTCCTGGCATGTTAAAGCCCCGGCATCATCAAGGGAAGCAAACAGGGAGATGACACACACAACCCGATGGGCGCTCTGAGCTCTGGACAACGAAAGCCGAGAGCAGGCTGGCTCACGGACAGCATGAATCATGACTAGTCGAGCCAGCCGCGCATCGTTACCGCAGCAACGTGCCAATGTCCTTCACCGAGCCGGCTGTGGCAGGCCGGATCTGGGCCCGTTTACGAGCAGCAGGCGGCCCGTTATTACTACTATAAGAGATAGAAGGGAATTGACTGTTTCTCCATAATGATGCCAAGCATGGGATCAGGAGACATGCTGACAGGAAGAGCACTACACCGTGAATCAGACCACTGCCACATGCTGAGAAATGCTTCCATGAAGCAGTTTGTAAAGAAACAGTGCCATCTAGAGGTCATTTAGGATACTGTGGTTATTAATGACTGATATCAAGCAGGTTCCTCACCACTGAATTGTGTCTCATGGTTTTAATTTACACAGTCATCATTATACATACAGTGACGTAGAGGTGACTTTATTTGCATCTAATACTGTATATAATGCCCTGTTTACACCTGGTATAAAGAGACATTTTGGTCGATCGGATCACTTGTAGACAAGGGAGACACATACCCGTTTACACCTGGTGTTTTAATCTCTTTTGTCCACTTTCAAGCACTTCTGTCCTGATTTCTTTGAGGGGAGGGTCTATGGACAGGTAAATCTATGGGCTTTTTCATATCTTACGATCTAATGGAAGAAATAAGCTCACGCAATTTACATATGAACGTGCCGAAGACAACGGAAAAACATACTGAGAGCAGCAACTTTCATTTCTGCTCTGACAGCAGCAAGACAAAGCTGAATGCAGTGAGTGTGTGTACGAAATCAGGAATGGTAAGAGAACATTGTGCTTGTTTTTGATCTTCAAACCAAACTTGGTTCTTCAGCCGAGAAAATTTAAATCCTGTCTGGCTAGAGCACTTCCCATAATGTTTATGCGTTCAGTAGGTCAGAGAGTAGATGGTCTCTTGTGGCTGTTTGAACATTCAGCATTCGACCACATGAGCGTTTACATTGCGAAAGCAATAGTCAAATACGTTTTTGACTACCTCTGGAAGTGGTCGAAAGTAGACAAGCTCAATTTGTTTCAGATCCTATTTACACCTGTATTTAGCATCGTCCACTTGTGATCCGATCGACCAAAATGCTTCTTGATACCAGGGCCTGAGAAAAAAAAAAGTTATAAGTAATAAAAAAATCTTACAGATCATTTAATCACATTAACATTTTTTACATTTGTCAGTCGCCAATGTGGATTAGGCCTGTTTCACACCACACAGGTGGTTAGTTCACCTAAAAATGAAAATTCTGTCATTAATTACTCACCCTCATGTCGTTCTACACCCGTAAGACCTTCGTTCATCTTTAGAACACAAATTAAGATATTTTTGAAGAAATCCGATGGCTCAGTGAGGCCTCCATTGCCAGCAAGTTGATTAACATTTTCAATGCCCAGAAAGCTACTAAAGACATATTTAAAACAGTTCATGTGACTACAGTGGTTCAACCTTAATGTTATGAAGGGACGAGAATACTTTTTGTCCACAAAAAACAAAATAACGACTTTATTCAACAAAATTGATGAGCGATTTCAAAGCACTGCTTCATGAAGCTTCAAAGCTTCTTTTGTTTCGAATCAGTGGTTCGGAGCGTGTATCAAACTGCCAAAGTCACGTGATTTCAGTAAACGAGGCTTTGTTACGATGCGTAAATTTCAATGGTTCACCACTGGGGGGCGTGACTTTAGCAGTTTGATATGAGCTCCGAAACACTGATTCAAAACAAAAGATTCGTAATCGTAAAGCTTCGAATCAGTGTTTTGAAATCGCCCATAACTAGATATTGTTGAATAAAGTCGTTATTTTGTTATTTTTGGCACACAAAAATTATTCTTGTCGCTTCATAACATTAAGGTTGAACCACTGTAGTCACATGAACTGTCTTAAATATGCCTTTAGTAACTTTCTGGGCATCTGAAAGTGTTAATGATCTTGCTGGCAATGGAGGCCTCACTGAGCCATTGGATTTTTAAAAAATATCTTAATTTGTGTTCTGAAGATGAACGAAGGTCTTACGGGTGTGGAACGACATGAGGGGGAGAAATTAATGCCAGAATTTTCATTTATGGGTGAACGAATCAGATTTAACTGCAACAAACTTCATCATGCAATCTTATTTACGGTAAGGGGGTGGGGGGAAGATCACATTTATTTAAATGCTAATTAATTTATTTAATTAATCTACATGAAACAAAACCTAATCCCAAAGCATAGTGTTGGTAACTAAAACAAAAAACAAAACACAAAACAAAACACAAAACACAAAACACAAAACAAAAATACAAAAATATTAGATGGAAAACACTAAACTTAAAAAACAAATGAAAATAAGAAATTTTGCCTTGGCAACTAACTGAAATAAATACATTTAAGTTGGAGTTGCTAAAACTGAAATAAAAATCCAAGCTTTATAGAAAAACAAAAATTAAATTTAAATTAAACAAAAATTGAAAACTGAACAAAGCTAATTCAAACTATTAATAAATTCTATAAAGGTATATGAAGAATACTATAATTACAGTGAACTATGAATACTAACTGCTTGAATCATCTTGACTGACTGAACAGAATGTGCAGTCTGTGTCAATTCATGGATTTTTTACTAAGCCTGATAGACCCCCCCCAAACAATTGTTAAACAGATTAATAATTTAGTTACAGGGTGCAAAAAATAGGTTTAAAGGGATAGTTTGTTTGCTGTTAATTTACTCACCGTCAAGCCATCTAAGATGTAGGTGACTATTTTTCTTAAGTAGAAATGTAAAGATTTTTAGCTGAAACCCTAGTCTTTGGTGATTCATATAATGCAAGTCACTTTGAGAGTAAAAAAAACATACAGGCAAAAGAAAATTAATATATAGCTTTTCAAAAATATTAATACAACACGGGTGTCTTTCCTCTCTTGTTTGTAAACAAACACTATGTTAGCTCACGTGTGAGTTTGCTCCCATGCATACGTCATACTGCGACAGGAAGCTTGGGCTCCAGACTGCTATGAACACGCTCAAGACCGTTTTTCGAAGCTGTGGATTACAGGTAAAAGTGTTGTAAATAATGTTCACTTTCTTGCATAGACTGATCGTTTCGCTTCATAATGAATCGTCAGGAGCCACAAGTATTCATTTTGTTTTGCCCGTATATTATATATATATATATATATATATATATATATATATATATTATTTTTACTCTCAAAGTGATGGCAGCTATTGACTTGCATTATATGAATTACCAAGGACCACGGTTTAAGCTGAAAATCTTCTTCACTGTTCTACTGAAGAAAAAAAGTCACCTACTGTACATCTTGGCCTGAGGGTGAATGTATTAACAGCAAATGTTCATTTTTTGGGTGAACTATCCCTTTAAAGTCTACTTGCACTTTTGCTACTCAGCACTGTGCTGCTTATGCATGCAGTGGAAATTCTGAAACCTGATATAAACATATAAGCTGCTTACACTGTGAAACAGAACTTATTGGGCATTTTAGGTAGATTCCTAGGGAACGCATATTGATAAAACGTATCAATATGCATTCCCTAGGAATTGAACCCAAAAGCTTGGTGTTGCTACAAGAAGACTGTGTACTGAATCTGATCATATCTGCAGTACCTTGGCAGCCAGCTGCAGGCCAACCCGGTCCGCCTCTGCCTCCAGCTTACGACTGTAGGGCCGCTCAAATAAGAACTACAACACAGACAGAGAAAATGACAGAGAATATGCAGTTAAATGAGCTATTCTGACAGCACACACAGGAGTTATATTGGGTAAACAGAGGAAGATGGACAGAATAAAGTGAACCATATTTGGAGAACAAAATGACTAGGAGATAAAAAGCCCAACCATTAAAATGTAATTTATTTTAAATGTAATGGGCAAAGATGATGAAAAACAAGGAAAGAAAGGGATGAAAACTCTCACATAAAAAGGAGAACAAGAGAGTACAAGGTATCTTAGAAGAAAAACACCATAAAAAACTAAAGTACAATTAAATTGAAAGTGGGCTTTTGTTTCATGCCGTAGAGTGATTCAGAAAATGCAAATTCAATATCCATTTAGAAGACAAATAAATGTAGCTGAATTTTAACTAACCTCAAATTGAAGTCCTTACAAACCCAAATAAGATCTCCTCTGAGATATTGTTATTGTTTTATAATGGTGGTGAGAGAGCACTTGAGAAGCTTTCTTTGAGCTCGAGTGGAGGAGTATAATTCACAGTTAAAGGGTCTTTCAGGGATTTTAGAATCAATGTTTAAGGATTGTTTGCATCGTTAATGGACAAACCCAACCTAAACCCAGTCCCATCAATGTCTTAAGCATAATTCTGAACAAACCAAATGTAATAAAAATATAAAATGATAAATGAGATATATAGTCAGTCAGTAAGATTTTTTTTTTAAAGAAATTAATACTTGTATTCAGCACGGGCACATTAAATTGATCAAAAGAGACAGTAAAGACATTTATAATGTTACAAAAAATGGTATTTTAAATGAATGTTGCTCTTTAAACTTTGTATTCATTAAAGAATCATAAACAATATATCTCAACTGACATTTTACTGAATTTTTGCTCAAATAAATGTAGCCTTGGTAAGCATATTTATACATACATATATCAGTTAAAAAAAATTATTAGTTAAGCTTTATCACACTTGTTCTGTCCAGAATAGCACGAGTGCAAATGTGATAGGCTGATTTCAATAAATAAGAAGTTGTGTTCATATTGTGTGCCTGTTTTGCTCAATTTTGCCACTGAAAATGTTAAGACAATCGGAACTGCTCGTCTCCTAACAAGGCACAGCGGCATTTAATTTCTGAATCCGTGTTTTGAATTAAACGAATGAATCATGTTCACTCACTGAATGAATGAGCCGTTTGAAAGAATCGAATGAATGAATGACTGAATGATTGACTCAATGACTTAATCATTAAGACATTCACCGCCACCTACTGGCAGTTTTAGTTTCCTATTTAGAGTATAATTTCATTAAAAAATAATTTCATATTTCCATAGTAATAAAAGAACATTAAAGGTATAGTTTACCCAAAAATGAAAATTCAGTCATCATTTATTCGCCCTAATGGTCCAAAATAGTATGTGTAATAAATTCTATGTTGGATCAAATAAAATATTTCTGGCTGAAGCTACTTTTTGTAATGTCTTATTTGATGCTTTACACAATAATGACTTTAAATGATCTTTTCGGAGTAATTTCTCAGCCAAATTTGATGTGCGATTAATTCGTTTAAACATTTTAATCGCCTGACATCCCATCATATATAAAAAAAATAAAATTAATTATATATATATATATATATATATATATATGATGGGCTGTCAGGCGATTAAAATGTTTAAACTAATTAATCGCAAATTACAGTGGCATGAAAAAGTATGTGAACCCATTGCTGAATCTGTGAAAATGAGAATTATTTTAATAAAATAAGAGGGATAATAAAGAATGCATGTTATTTTTTGTTTAGTACTGTCCTGAGTAAGATATTTTACATAAAAGATGTTCACAAGACAAAACAATAGCTGAATTTATTAAAATAACCCCATTCATAAGTATGTGAACCATTGATTCTCAATACTGTGTGTGGATCTATGAAAACTCCTACAGTCACTGCTGGAAAGGGTTCAAATATGCAAAAATGCTTGAAAACTGATGAATCTGCAGGAGCTGGAGGATTTTTCTGAAGAACAGAGCTCAGTTTAACTGCTCAGAACAAACAAGAGACTCATGAACAACCATCACAAAACATAAAAACAGTCGTAGATCAGCTTGAGAATCAATGGTTCACATACTTATGAATGGGGTTATTTTAATAAATTCAGCTATTGTTTTGTCTTGTGAACTAAATGCAAACATCTTTTATGTAAAATATCTTACTCAGGACAGTACTAAACAAAAAATAACATGCATTTTTTACTATCCCTCTTATTTTATTAAAATAATTCTCATTTTCACAGATTTCACATACTTTTTCATGCCACTGTAATATATATATATATATATATATATTATATATAATATCTACTGATGCAATATTTATCAACAAAATCATTTTATTTCAAACAGACTGGGAAAATGAAGTGTCTTGATTAGCTGTGAACATCTCACTGGTTCAAGACCAGCAAGTTCAAGGCCAGAACCACCTTTTCTTCAGTGGAAGCATGTAAGAAGGCAGATTAGGAATCGATTGAAATAGAGTTCAAACAGATATGGCAAGGTCAACGGTCACCTGCACTAGTTTGCTCTGAATCCACTGGCCCAAAAGAGCTAAACTGTCCCGAGGACAGATGGCCCAGATCGCCGTTAGCAGGATGACAGACAGCAGGTCCACCACGTGAGACAAACTGGCCTGCTCTGCCTGAGAAAGAGAAAGAAATTCATTATGGGCTTTTCTGTCTTTGTTGATTTTGTTGCTTATCTACTATGCTAATTTGTTTGCATTTTGGTGTTAAGCAGCATTTTTACTCTTGCTTAGCAGCCCATTCTCTGACAGCATTCCCAATTAGGAACAATGTAGAAAAACAAAGAAAAAGAAACAAGCAATTAAACAAAGAAAGACATAATGAATCACACTGAATTGTAATTACAATACACATTCTACTGAAAGAGAGGCAACAGATATACGCCAAAACACATGTCCACGAGTGGCCGGGTACATGCAGCAAAGCAGATCTGTTAGGTAATTATGTCATCTTCACGGTCATAAAGTTGTATACCTTTTTTAACCTGTTACAATAGCTTACTTCCATTAAAATGTATGATTTTCATTTTATTTTCACCCTTGAAACCATTTGTATGTGTTTTTATTATTCTTTTAAAACATAACATGATATTTTTATTAAATGTCTATGCTGTTCTTTTACATACAATTTTTAATGATTATCAAAATTATATCTTGGTTTTGTCCTCACACAAATATGGGATATTTTGAAGTTATTTTTACTGTAACTGTTCAATATCTGCTTCCATGTGGAAAAGAGCAGCTTGGACATTTTGCTAAACATCTCCTTTTGTGTTCAACATATACACAACCATTATTAAGTTTGGGGGTCAGCAAGATATTTTTTTTTTATGTTTATGAAAGTCTCTTATGCTCACCAAGATTGCATTTATTTTTATCGAAAATACAGTAAAACTGTAATATTCTATTGTGAAATATTATTTCAGTTTAAAATAACTTAGTTTAACCTATTTTAAAAAGTAATTCATGTCAGCATCATTACTCCAGTCTTCAGTGCCACATGATCCTTTCATAAATCATTATAATATGCTGATTTGCTGCTCAAGAAACATTAGCAGTGTTGAAAATGGTTGTGTTTTTTGTGGAAAGAGTGATTGTTTTTTGCAGTGTGCATGCAGGTTTGTAGCATTTGCAACCAGTCAGAGGGTATCTCATAGAGCGCCAGCTTGTTGCGGACTTAAAATAACTAAGGAAACACTTGTGTCTAATAACATGACCTTGGCTTTAAAGGGTCTTTTTAATGTCACCGAAAAATTTAGTTTTTCACAGCCATATCATGTTAGCCCTCATATGAGCGCTAAGCTCCTTCACCATAACCAGACCCACAAGCATGCAATGATGTAACAGCTCTGAAACTAAACCATCTCTTTAAACCGAACCCTTAACAGCGCTTGGCGCCTCTGAGACAGGACGCCTACTTCTCTTAATTTAAACCAAGTGAAAAGATGAAAGTAAAACATGACACACGCAAAAGAGAGATAAAGCGAGCACTTGAATCTAATGAAGGGTGCTTTACTTCCAGAACAAAATCTGAGAGACACAACAAAGGAAGTACAAATTTAATTTGATCCAAACAATAAAGGCCAGAGGCAGTCCGAGGGTCCTATAACCATCTGACAAACGGTGCATATCACGGGCCATGTAATACTCAAAAATCAACAATGTAATAAACAAAAATCAAAATGCGGGTGGATTTCCGCAGTGGCGTGTAACTCAGTCACTCCCACTAGACACTTTGTTGGGATGAATTTTAAATATAATAAGGCTAAACACATTTTTCAACTGTAGTCAAAAATATCGATATTTCGGTACACATCAATACTGAAATATCTGAAACACTTCCAATACTCATTTTCCTCAGAATAGATACACGATACCAGCTGCGGTATCTCTCAGACAGCGACACACAAACCTTCCTCCCCTAACTCACTCTTTTCATTTGCTCCAGATGAATATTGTTGGTGTTACAGGGCTTGAGTTTGGGATTGCGTGTATTGCGCATAATTTTACTCATTCCCACAGATTTTGCGCGCACATAAAGCCGCCTCTCATTACTAACTTTAGTTTTTTTCACTGCTTATTGCACTTAAACAGTCAAATACACACAAAATAATGTCAAAATGCTGGTCTTGGTGAGTATTCACATTAACACAGTCAGTATGTTTTAAGTGAACGAAAACAGTCGAGAAAGAAAACGCATGTGTAACAGTATAATGGATCTGTGCATCAGGTCTTAAAGTGACAGCAGCCTAATATACCAGCTGCTGAATTATGAGATAATATTAAACATATCTTTATGGCAGTTTTTCGCCATAGTATCGATGTCAAACCGCTGGAGAGTAAAAATTCTGAGTGGCTAGTAACTTTAGAAAACCACCAGCCACAGTGACTGGTGAGCAAAAAAGCCCGGCTTAAATTTATTAATAATATGCTAATGATTACTTTATTTTGAGCATAATTGCTTACTGGATTAAAATCAATAAACAAAAAAATGTCCAATTGGGTGTTTCTGTGCAGAGTTTTGAAGGTGTGGGCGGGACTTACTGCATGACCAATCAGAGCGTGAGCCATCTCATGTCCCAGAACAAAGACCAGCTGATGAATGTCTGCTACAGCATCCAGCATTCCTGTGAAGACGAAGATCTCTCCATTCTGAAACACAATCATTCCAGCTGTGAAATCAGAGTCATTTTCCCCTCTAGTAATCAGTCTCAAGATCTGCAGTGGATTAAGAACATTCTCTCTCTTTGCTAAAGTACTAAACTGTATGAAGTATCCGTTGAGTGGTGTACCTCTTAAGAGAAAATATCCAAAACTGTTTGGGTAATTTCACAAGCAGTCAATCCAAAAATCAGGAGGATCAGGTTACAAAATATCTCTGTTTTGTACATTTTTATATATCTTTTACAATAATTGTGCAGTACAATGAAATAGGGGTATATAGACACTACTGTTCAAAAGTTTGGGGTCGGAGAGATTTTGAAATATTTTTTAAAGTCTTGTATGCTCATCCAGGCTGCATTTATTTGATCAACAATTGAGTAAAAATAGTAATATTGTGAAATATTATATTATTTTAATTACAACAATATTTCAAAATGTTGCTGTTTTTACTGCATTTATAGTTATTAAATTTTAATATATTTTAAAAAGAAATTTATATATATATATATAATATAAAGCTGAATTTTCAGCATCATTACTCCAGTCTTCAGTGTCACATGATCCTTCAGAAATCATTCTTATATGCTGATTTGCTGCTAAAGACACATTTATTATTATTATCATTTTTGAAAACATTTGTGCTGCTTAATATTTTTGTGGAAACCATGATACTTTTTTAAAGGATTTTTTGATTAATAGAAAGCATGTATTTGAGATAGAAACCTTCATATCATACATTTCTTTATTGTCACTTTTGGTCAATATAATGCATCCTTGCTGAATAAAAGTATTCCTTTTTTTTTTTTTTTTTTATAAAATCAAACTGACCAAAAACATTTTATGGAGTAATAAAAGTGTTTATCGATATATAGTGCAATACTTTTTTCTCAGTAACAATATTTCAGACTTTTTTTTTTATTTGTGTATTTATTTCATGTCCAACATACAATATGTTGGATAATAAAGATGCAGGTGATCTAAAGCGCAAACTCAGAGACTGAAGTTTTTCTGTGCAGTCAGAGTTGCTTCTAAAAATTGGCGGAAAGAAAAGTTATAAGTGGAAAAATGAAAATGATTAATAAAACAATGACCCCCTTTAAACTGAATAAAGTTTATTTATTTATTAGACAAACAATTTGGTTATTAAGTTATCAGATATGACTCACTGGCAAAACAAATGCGTTGATGGGAGTGCCGTCCACCACATGGACAGTCCAGGGGACAGAGGACATCTCAGCAATGTCCTTGTTCCTCTGGACCAGAGTCTGAACTACGAGCTCCACCGCCTGGTGCCTGTGGTCCGACGGAGCAATCAGAGAATCCTTAAACTCCTCCATATACTGAGAGACAGAATAAAGGAGGAAGAGGAGCAAGAGCCCATGAAATGAAATGGAATTAAATTAAATGATTTGTGAAATTCTTTCATTTTCATAATATCCCATAGCACAATAAAACACTTATTTTTTTTTTTTTTTGGACCAACTCCAGGCATTTGCATACACTATTATAAGACTTACATATTGCCCTGGAAGTGTTATTGTTGATCATAAATTCAAAATGTAAACTGACTACACAAGTTGTGCTGACTTGACCAGACGTACCGCTTCCGCAGTGGACCGAGCCAGTTCCATGAAGGCCTCCTTGCTGAACAACAGCAGTCGGGTCCTGCCCGTAATTGGAGATTCATCCAGGTGGGTGAGAAAGAGGAGAGAGATGAAGATCAACATTCCCAACCCAGCTCCCAACAAGTGCCAGCGTCGACGCCATGTCCACTCACGAAACAGCTGCTTTTTATTGGGCGGCAGGGCCATCCACCATTTTCTGATGCTCCTAGAGACCGAGATACACGCATCTTAATAAATCTTACCTTACCCTCACAGAAAACCAAGAACTTTGGTGTCAATGACCTGCCATATGTTCCCCATTTACTAACCACAGTGTGACTGTATAAGGGCTTTAAAAAGCTAAAGCAGTTTTATAAGTTGTTTTGGAGTATAAATGGCTTAAAGTGATAGTACACCCAAAAATGAAACTTTTGTCATCATTTAGTCACCCTGAAGTTTTTCCAAACCTGTAGGAGATTTTTTTTCTTCTGTTGAATGCAAAAGAAGATATTTTGAAGAATGTTGTAACCAGACAGCTGACGGTAACCATTGACTTCCATAGTATGTTTTTCCTACTATGGACATCAATGGCGACTGTCAACTGTCTGGTTACCAACAACATGAGGGTGAGTAAATGATGACAGAATTTTCTTTTTTGGGTGAACTATCACTTTAAATGTACATTTGATGTTCAACTGTTCAAAAGATTTAAAAATATAATAAAAAATACTACTTTTATTCAGTTAAAGAATTTTACATTGTTACAAAACATTTATATTTCAGAGAAATGCAGTTCTATTCATCAAATAGTTGCAAAGAATTTCCCTTTACAAATCTAGCTGATTTAGTGTGATACAGTTTAAAAGTATATATTTTATAAAATATAGATAAAATATATGAATTATCTCAGCATCAGCCAATAATTAGGGGTAAAAATGGTATGGATTTAAAATATCAGCCACTGTATCTGTTACTGGTCATAATAAAATAAATAAAATCCAACATAAATAAAAATAATAATAATAATAATAATAATAATAATAATAATATGCAAAAATATCTATCAACAGATAATATATTTAGATGTAATTATTTGCCAAAAAAGCTATAAAAAAGTTATAGATTAAAAATACTGAAATACTATTGGTCATAATATCAGTTATTGGCCTACATTTTAAGATAATAATAATATAAAAACAGTACAGATTTATAATTTTGGCCACTATATCAGTTACTGGCCATACTAACAAATAAAATCCAACATAAATAATAGTAATAATAATAAAATAATAATCTGCAAAAATATCCACAGAGAATAATTAAATGTAGTTATTTGCCAAAAAAGATATTAAAAGATATAGATTAAAAATATTTAAATACTATTGGTCATAATATCAGTTATCATCAGCCTACATTTTAAAATAATAATAATAATATAGTACAGATTTATAATTTTGGCCACTATATCAGTTACTGGCCATAATAAAATAAATAAAATACAACATAAATAAAAATATTATTATTATTATTATTATTATTAATAATGCAAAAATATATATCCACAGAGAATATATTTAGATGTAATTATTTTCCAAAAATGCTTTTTAAAAGTTAAAGATTAAAAATATTTAAATACTATTGGTCATAATATCAGCTACCGGACTACATATTTTAAAATAATAATAATAATAATATAGTACAGATTCATAATTTTGGCCACTATATCAGTTACTGGCCATAATAAAATAAATAAAATCCAACATAAATAATAATAACAATAAAATAAAAATCTGCAAAAATATCCATCCACAGAGAATATATTTAGATGTAGTTATACGCAAAAAAAAAAAGAAAAGAAAAGAAAATGCTATTAAAAAGTTATAGATTAAAAATATTTAAATACTAACTGTCATCAGTTATTGGCCTACATTTTAAAATAATAATAATACTATAAAAATTTAATTAAAAAATAATTTTGGCCATCATATTAGTTATTATCATAACACAGCAATAATCATAGAGTATCACTTCCTGCCACAAACAAGTATTGGTGCATCCCTATCTGGAGCTGTTCACTAATTCACCAATTTAAAGGAAATGAGGAGGCAATGATGTCCTTCTTATGTCGTCGTTATATGAGGTATTTGAGGAGACTCACCTGCCCAGAATGATGGCCATGAACTTCTGCAGGGGCTTCAGGACCAGCCAGATCAGGGGTGCAGGTAAAGCTCTCAGCCTGCCTGAGGAGTGAAACTCACGCTTCGACTGAACGATCAGCGGCACTCGATGAACTGGAGGAGGTCTGAATGCTGTTATACAGGTGTCGAGTCTGAATCCTGACCTCAGACACAGAGATGGAGGAGAAACAGTGACAGGTCCTCTCGGTTTCAGATAGAAAGATGAGTTTGTCCTCATCAGAGAAGTCCGAGCAGAGGCAAAGAGCGATGGACGGCAGTGAAAGTGTCTCGCTCCACAACATCTTATCACGGAGTGAAACCGGAGCCGGCTTATTGACGTTAAAGTGCACAACATATCGAGCTTCTCCAGGCGGGTATAAACCTGCTTATAAAAGGCACTGAACATTCATATTCACTCTTGTGTGCTTAATAATTATAGTGGTCAAATATGACAGTTTATAGGCTATTTATGCATGTAAAATTCACAAAAGTTGTTTCAATGACAGTGTCTAAGAAGCAAATAAGTCCATTTAAGTCCACATGGTGCGTTGCTCGAGCAGTAAAATGTTAACTAGATGGCTAAAACTTTCAGCGTTGCTAGACTTTTATTGCTACAACTGCTTAATCATACGCATTAATTATTTAAAAAGCGTATCTGCTTCTATCTGTTTTGACAAGCCCTCGAAACTCTTCTCCTCTAAGTACTTCACTGCGACAGTTAAAACTCTCCCCCGCGAACAACAACACTTCGCCATGGTTCCGCCCGTCATTCACAGGTCACAGTAATTAGCTAATATATTTTTACACTGCTGTCATTAATTCTTCCATAGTCTTAGGGGTCATTTTTAACCCGTTTTCAGTAAAGAATACGCAAAAACCACCTATATTTGAAGACTTCAGATGCAAAAGCCTTTAAGTGCCGTCTGAAATTTTCTTCTAAAATGAGCTTTTATCAAGCTCGTATGTTTATGTTCAGTTATTTCACTTGAATTGCAATTAATAAGTCCTTTTCATTGCCATTAAAGTGAAATAACTGAACATAAACATACGAGCTTGATAAAAATGCTCATTTTATAAGAACATTTCAGACGGCACTTAAATACGGAGCCCCTAAAGGGACATTGTGGTAAAAAAAAAATGGGAAGGAAGGAAATTTTACGTGGTGGTGGAAAAAAAATTGGGATGGGCGGAATTTTTTTTTTTATATTTTGCGTTCCCTCGCAAAGATGTTTTGCGTTCCCTCGCAAAGATTGCGTTCCCTCGCAAAGATGTTTTGCGTTCCCTCGCAAAGTTATAATCGTTCCCTTGCTGTGAGCTCGGACGAACACTTCCTCTTTAATGTCCCGCTGGCTGGCAGTAGTGTTTCAGTTACCGTAGTAACATACGTTAATAATGCACACAAATAATGCGCGGCTCATAGAGTTTGAACTTGGACTCAAAAATGAAGAAATGCAGTCAGTGCTTATGTCAAGCAGTTCAGTTGGCAATATATTCACAGATTCGAGCTTCCCGGATTAATAACTCGTTAGCTAAATGTTGTTAAAACACAAATGCAGCTACTTCCAATCATAGTAACCTAGACAACTTCCTTCCCATTTTTTTTTCTACCACCATGTCCCTTTAGGGGCTCCGTACTTAAAGGCTTTTGCATCTGAAGTTTTCATTTGGTTTCGTTTTAAAATTCTATATTTCAGTAACACTTCTGTGCTTGGTCAAATAGCAAAAACTGTTTGTGTTCATATTCAATTAATGGTAAGACTTCACAATAAGGTTTCATCTGTTAACACTACTTAACTGCATTAGTTAACATGAACTATCAATGAAAATTACTTACAGCTATACATTATTAAAATTAAAAAGTATCTGTTAATATTATTTAATGGACCTGGCTAACATGAACAATTGTGGTTTTATTAACTAGCATTATCAAATAATTATTGGTTATGGGACCTTATTGTAAAGTGTCACCCAATTTATATTATGAAACACTAAAGTAAAATTAACCAGAAAAAGTGACACCTTAATTGTTACTCCATAAATATCCAATTAATCTCTTTTCTATTATACATTTTTATTTAAGTGCAGCGCACTTTCTTGCACATTGTGATAAAAGTGAATTACAAAATGTCATTATACTTTAATTAAATTTTTTAAATACAGCTATGTAATTTAACCTCAACTATTATGAAAACTAGTTAATACTTTATAGTACAAAAATTCATGAGAATACAATGTAACATACAATGTAAATGAATGACACATTTGTCCTCTGCTGACACACAATTCTTCCATTCATACTGTTAGGTTTATTATTATTTACACAGTTTCTGCTCTTCTTCATTATAGCTTGTAACATGGTTGACAGGTCCTGTAGTGCACAATTCATCTTGGCTGTCAGACTCAGTAACACACGTCTCATCCGGACCACGGCTGCTGCTGACTGGCTCAGAGGAGATGAATGACAGTAACTGAGGCTGTGTTACTGCTTCATGAAGATGAGAGGAGGAAGAGCCAGTCTCAGAGAGAAAATGTGTATGAAACAAGGTTTCTATCTGTACCAGGAAAGTCTCTGTGTCAACCTCTGAGACCTGCTCCAAAATCTTCTGGACTGATGTGAGCATCTGTAGACGGACAGGCAGGTAAAACAAAATAATTGTTTAGCTTTAATTATTAGCAGAACTTACTCTAGTTCATCATGCCATCATCTAGTGTACTCAGAAGTGCTTCTGACAGCAGCGTGGGAACTTGTAAATATGAGCTTGTTGCCAGTAGTCAAGAAATCAGACTAGTCAGTTTGTCCAAAAATCTCTTGCAATTTTCATGTGCAATATGCACTGTGTTCTGTGGGAGTGAGTCCTAGATATGAGACATATTTGGCCCTATTTTAATGATATAAGCACATGGTCTTAAGCGCATGGCGCAGGTGCACTTAGGGCATGTCCGAATTCACTTTTGTTAGTTTAACGACGGAAAAAATGGTTGGTGCACCAGGTTCATGGTTCAAAAGGGTTGTATCTAGTCTCTTAATGAGTAATGAGTGTCTTTTGGGCGTAACATGCAATAAACCAATCAGAGTGTCATCTCCCATTCCCTTTAAAAGCCAGTTGCGCTCACACCATGGGGGATTCGCTATTTACATTATAAACACTCTCAACCTGATGAGTCAGTTTAAATACATGTGTGCACTGCCATGATTGGTCAAATAATTAGCCAATTTAATTCGTCATTACTGCAAATAGGTAATTCTGATACATGTGATGACTATCCATTATGACATTTATGCATTTTTATCTTTATGTACACAATAATAATCTTTTACATTGTAATTCTTTTATTTTTAATATTTGGCATGTTTGTGTGCTGCTTTGTCCCTGTGTGTGTAACGAGTGTTGTGCACCCGCCTATAGGTGCATATTACTAACACAACCTTTAAATAACAAAAAAAAAAATACTGAAAACAACTGCACCATTAGATCAGGTTTTTGTTGGTCAATGGCACAGTCATTTTCAGCACCTGAACACACCTCGTTTTCAGACCAGCACACCCATGGGCAAACAGATGGGTGCAAGTGCATTTGCTATTTAAACAACATGCCGCTGGATGTAAAAATGATAACTGCATCGAGCTGAAACTAGCAGAAAACTCTTGCGTTATGTCTGTCGTTGCATTGCACCGGGTGTATGATAGGGCCCATTACCTTTTCCAGGCAAGTTAGAGAAGAATCTCTGCGGAAAAGCCTGTCCATTGGTACACTCCTGAAAGAAGAATGAAATATATATGAATAATATACAGTACCGGTCAAAAGTTTGGAAACATTACTATTTTTAATGTTTTTGAAAGAAGTCTCATATGTTCATTAAGCCTGCATTTATTTGATCAAAAATACAGAAAAAAAAAAAAACATTTAAAAGTTAAAATGAACAGCATTTATTCGAAATAGAAAGATTTTCTAACAGTACTAAGTCTTTATTATCACTTTTTATCAATTTAACACATCCTTGCTGAATAGAAGTATCAATTTCTTTCTTTCAAAAAAAAGAAAAAAGAAAATAATCAAAATTACTGACCCCAAACTTTTGAACGGTAGTGTATATTGTTACAAAAGATTTCCATTTTAAGCAAATGCTGTTCTTTTTTAACTTTTTATTCATCAAAGAATCCTGAAAAAGTATCACAGCTTATTAAAAAACACTGTTTCCAACATTGATAATAAATCAGCATATTAGAATGATTTCTGAAGGATCGTGTGATACTGAAGATTGGAGTAATGATGCTGAAAATTCAGCTTTGTATCACAGGAATACATTATATTTTAAAAGTACATTAAAATAGAAAACCATTATTTTAAATTCTAATAACATTTCACAATAGTTTTTTCTCTATTTTTGATCAAATAAATGAATGAGCATAAGAGACTTAAAAAAAAAAATGCTGCACATTATTCACATTTTATAAACTATCCTCAGAACGGATTAATATTCAGAGTATTTGAATGTAGTGGGTTTCTAACATTGTATATTAGTATTAGACATATTATGTCCAGTGTTATATGTCATATAATATATACTTTTTAAATAAACAAAGCCTTGGTGAGCATAAGAGATGTATTTCAAAAACATTTTCATATAAATAAAATACCGCTCAAAAGTTTGGAAAGGTTACTATTTTTACTTCATATTCATGTATTCTTGCTTCCCTCTTTCAGCCAAAGACAATTTTTCCCACATAAAATACACAGCAGCTCACCCATGACACAGCCTGTACTTGAACACAACCCATTCTGCTCTTCTCATCACTTCTGACCAATCAGGAAGCTCAGATGAGTACTGGATGTTAAACTGGTATGGAAACCCTAAAATACAAACAGCACAATTATTCACACATGAAACGCTGACTCACATGATACCACAGACTGATTCAAGTTCAGCTGGAGCTGTTTCTGGGCTTATTTTATAAATTACACCTTGGTTCATTTATTCTTTAACAGCCATGACTCTAGTGCTTGCTACAAAGACCATGAAACATTAACAGAACACAGATAACCTACAGTAATACATGTTAAAGCTGCTGTAAATGATTTGTAAGTCAAAAGCGCTGATAGTCTCATGGAAGATGCTGAGACATACTCTGAGATCCAGAAGGTCCGGTCTCCTCCTCTACCAGCAGACAGGTGGACTGAGACAGGGGCGAGGGGTTACTGGGGTTATACGGGCTGACAATCATCCCGATAAATGGAGCACCTCCTCGAGAGAAATAACTCTGAAATAAAAACAGACAGAGAGAATGTGACTTGTAAACAAAGACATCACCTAGTCAAACTACAATGCAATACAAAGACCTGTTACCTGGTATTTGGCCTGAGTGTCAATGTCTCTGAGAGAGGGATTGGGGTCGAAGGCTGGATGAGAGTGGTACCAACCCACCACACTGTGACCTTTGATCCCGAGCAGCTCAGATGCTTGAGTCTGAGAGACGGGGTCCATCTCACACTGCAGACCTGTGCTCAGGCTGTTACATGGTTCTGCTGCACAGATCTACACAAACATCACATTACACACCAAAACACAAACAAATCATCATGCATTTATTGCAGCACACTTAAACTTGAGATGAATCACTTGCTGAGAGTCGCTCTGGATAAAAGCATCTGCTAAATGAATAAATGTAAATAAAAGTGATTGAAATAAACAGCTGATTCAGTAATGAGTCCACGAATTCACTGACCTTTAACACCTTCTCTTCCTCTTCATATGTTCCTCCTAAAAGGCCAATCACCTCTCCCATAGACACATGAGCATGCTGGGAAAGAATCGGATTATTAGTACAACATAAAACACTGAAGAATGAATGAGAGAGCACAAAAAAAAGGCTGAAGTTTATTAGATCTGGAAATCAACACCACTTACTATGTCCATGACAACAAGAGCCTCAGCATAAACTATCACTCTGTATGGTTCCTGAGTCAGCAAGACACAGACAAAATAAGTGTGATGAAATTCATGTTCCTTCATTTCTGTACAACAAAATGAACTACAGTGGGTACGGAAAGTATTCAGACCCCCTTAAATTTTTCACTCTTTGTTATATTGCAGCCATTTGCTAAAAATCATTTAAGTTCATTTTTTTTCCTCATTAATGTACACACAGCACCCCATATTGACAGAAAAACACAGAATTGTTGACATTTTTGCAGATTTATTAAAAAAGAAAAACTGAAATATCACATGGTCCTATGTATTCAGACCCTTTGCTGTGACACTCATATATTTAACTCAGGTGCTGTCCATTTCTTCTGATCATCATTGAGATGGTTCTACACCTTAATTTGAGTCCAGCTCTGTTTGATTATACTAATTGGACTTGATTAGGAAAGCCACACACCTGTCTATATAAGACCTTACAGCTCACAGTGCATGTCAGAGCAAATGAGAATCATGAGGTCAAAGGAACTGGCTGAAGAGCTCAGAGACAGAATTGTGGCAAGGCACAGATCTGGCCAAGGTTACAAAAAAAATTTCTGCTGCACTTAAGGTTCCTAAGAGCACAGTGGCCTCCATAATGCTTAAATGGAAGACGTTTGGGATGACCAGAACCCTTCCTAGAGCTGGCCGTCCGGCCAAACTGAGCTATCGGGGGAGAAGAGCCTTGGTGAGAGAGGTAAAGAAGAACCCAAAGACCACTGTGGCTGAGCTCCAGAGATGCAGTCGGGAAATGGGAGAAAGTTGTAGAAAGTCAACCATCACTGCAGCCTTCCACCAGTCGGGGCTTTATGGCAGAGTGGCCTGACGGAAGCCTCTCCTCAGTGCAAGACACATGAAAGCCCGCATGGAGTTTGCCAAGATGGTGAGAAATAAGATTCTCTGGTCTGATGAGACCAAGTGTAACAAGGTTAGTAGATATGGGAAGAAGGAGGCGGGAACCGGCGAACGTTGAACGTAACTTTTAATTCAAAATAAACAAAGAACAAAACGAAAGTAATGCCGGCAGACCCTCGCGGACGTCTGCCGGCCACACAAACATAACAAAACATAAAATAAAGTCCAGGCCTGGTCCTCTCTCGTCCTTCACTGATGTCGCTCCTCCTTTTATGCCTCTGGAGCTCCTCCGTGAGAGACTCGAGGCCGGCACGCCTCGCAGGTGACGCTCATTATCACTCGCGTCACCGGCCTCGCGCCGTTCCCTCACGGCTCTCGCCCGCCCTGCTCGTCACACCAAGATAGAATTTTTTGGCCTTAATTCTAAGCGGTATGTGTGGAGAAAACCAGGCACTGCTCAACACCTGTCCAATACAGTCCCAACAGTGAAGCATGGTGGTGGCAGCATCATGCTGTGGGGGTGTTTTTCAGCTGCAGGGACAGGACGACTGGTTGAAATCGAGGGAAAGATGAATACGGCCAAGTACAGGGATATCCTGGACGAAAACCTTCTTCAGAGTGCTCAGGACCTCGAACCGAAGGTTTACCTTCCAACAAGACAATGACTCTAAGCACACAGCTAAAATAACGAAAGAGTGGCTTCACAACAACTCTGTGACTGTTCTTGAATGGCCCAGCCAGAGCCCTGACTTAAACCCAATTGAGCATCTCTGGAGAGACCTAAAAATGGCTGTCCACCAACGTTTACCATCCAACCTGACAGAACTGGAGAGGATCTGCAAGGAGGAATGGCAGAGGATCCCCAAATCCAGGTGTGAAAAAGTTATTGCATCTTTCCCAAAAAGACTCATGGCTGTATTAGATCAGAAGGGTGCTTTACTAAATACTAAGCAAAGGGTCTGAATACTTAGGACCATGTGATATTTCAGTTTTTCCTTTTTAATAAATCTGTAAAAATGTCAACAATTCTGTGTCTTTCTGTCAATATGGGGTGCTGTGTGTACATTAATGAGGAAAAAAAAAGAACTTAAATGATTTTAGAAAATGGCTGCAATATAATAAAGAGTGAAAAATTTAAGGGGGTCTGAATACTTTCCGTACCCACTGTATTTTGTATCACTGAGATCTTATAGATTTTATTAATCTTTTGAATTAGTTATTTTATTTTCCATTTTCATTTTAAATTTAATTCAAGATTTTGATTTTTTTTTTTAAATGTCTATAGTTTTTAATTCAATTCATTTTAGTTTATTAGTACACGTTAAATTATTTTTTTTTTTTAATTTTTATTTAGTTTCAATTAAGATTTATTTCAAGTAACACTTTTTTATGGTTTTAGTTTTAGTTAACTATAATAACCCTGCTGAACACAGAAATGAAAAATAAATTATATTACAACTGGCAAACATTTAGCATGTAGGTGGTACTTCAAGTCTGAATTGTTTCAATGATAGGAAAATTCCTAATTATGGAATTTACTTAAAGACTGGAATATTTTCATTTGTCATGTGTTTCCTTGCAACAAAGCACGTTTCTGCATGAGTTTGTTCTGTTCGTAATGACTTGAAAGATGATCAGCAGTCGTTGAGTGTATGATGCCCAGTTTTTCCATTTACAAAGTCAGTGCATGATGAAATCAGTTTAAGACGTGTAGTGTATTCCAGACTTAAGGATAAGGGGGCATGATTATATATATATAATATATATATATATATATATAAAAATGGGTTAGAATAATTTATTGTACTGAATTAAAAAAGGTAAATTGATACCTCTAGTTTTTGGTATCATTAAGTGTGTTTACAGTCTTGTAAACTCTGTTTACTGCATTGTCAGGTCATTGATTTGCATGTAAACAGGTACCTCAGGTTGTTTCAACAAACTGATTTTTGGTAGTTATCAGCGCATTTTGTGTATGTAAACATGCTCATTGAGATCATATTATTTTTACTGATAGTTTAAACTGTTTCTTTTAAAATTTTTCATTATTTCTGTTTTATTTAACTTTAGATGAAGTTTTAGTAATTTTGTTGTTTTTGTCTTTTTTTTTTTTTTTTAGATGTCTATATAGTTTTTCTTCATTTTAAGTTATTTTTTTTAATGTTGTATTTTATTTCAATTAACATTTACTTTAATTCGAGTAACAATTTTTTTTTTTGAATAGTTTCAGTTTTAGCAGACTATAATAACCCTGTTTTTTGTACATTAAAAGACGGAACAGAGACATGTAATCAAATGTAATTACCTGTTTTTCCTCTCCAAAAGCTTTGCATGGAATGAGCTGGAATGGATCAAAAGAGCTGCAGAGAACAAAGACAAGGAATGAATCCAGATTTAATTTTTACTCTTTATCTAATTATTTATGGAGTTGATAACAAAAGCCCATAAACAAGATCATTAAACAATCTATTAGCTATTAATGACATTCAGCTCAGCTTTGTAAGGGAGCGAGTGTTTACCCTCTCTGTTTGGTTAGTTTAGATGGTTTTGGTCCTTTCTTTTTCATCTCCTCTCTTCTGATGGCCAGCTCCTCTGCACTCAGATGCTGGATGACAAAAAAACAACACATAATCAGGGCTCAATAATGAGGATAAACAAACAAAAATGATTTTCTTTCCAAAAATCACCATGACAAAATAAAACATCAAAAAGTTTCTAAAATGTATTAAATCTAATTGTATTTTAATTTTGTTTAAAAAAAATAAATACACAATGATGTTTTATAAGCCATGTTAAACAAGAATCATTTCACAACATCATTTTTATCTCAATCTTAAAAATAAATCCTGATAATTTCAGGCCATAAACAGAATCTAGGAGTAATTCTCTATAGAGCACATTTCAATTCCAAGAAGAACTGCAGATTTTGAGTTCCTTTACCTCATACGTCTGACCCTCCAGATCTTTAGCATCACACCATTTCCCCCACATGTCCCGAATGCGACGCTTCCTCGTGCGCTGGGGGAAAAAAACAAATTACATTAGAGCAGGGGTTCTCAACTCTGGCCCTCAAGAGCCACTTTCCTGCAGATTTTAACTCCATCCCTAATCAAATACATCTGAATAAGCTAATCAAGGTCTTCAGGAGATAAACTCTGCAGGAAAGTGGATCTCAAAGGCAAGAGATGAGAATCCCTGAATTAGAACAATCATTAAAGAAGAAAGATGAAGGAAAACAGTTCTGCTAATGGATAATCATCCACAGATAATGATGATGAGAACTGTGACTCTCTCACCATAGACTGCAGTCTCTGGGCAAGATGATATGCCTCCATGCTGTCTTTGCTTTCCTTTAGCCGAGAGCGATCAACCAGCCGCGGGCGGTTATAGATCGCCTGATCTACAGAAGAATGGAGAAAGAATGAGTTTAGGGAGGGAAAATGTGCACAGGAAAACAGGAAATAGAAACTGAGCAATGAGCATTACCGCAGTTGAAGTTAATAGCTCCAATGAGCTCCAGATAGGTGTGTATCCGACCGATGCAGTTGACATCTCCACAATTCTTCAAGCCTGGACGCACTGATGTCTTGTTCAGGTACTTGGGTTTACTCCTCTCCCTGAACAGACATCAGAGAAGTTCATTTTCAAGATTTTTTTGTTTTTAATTTTACAAGGATACATTAAATTGCTTAAAAGTGACAGTAAATACTACAAAATGTTGCCAAAAAAAAAAAAAAAATCTTTTGAATCCTGAAAAAATGATAAGGGTTTCCTTTGATAATAATCAGAAATGTTTGTTGAGCAAAAAATCATATTAGAATGATTTCTGAAGGATCATGTGACACTGAAGACTGGAGTAATGATGCTGAAAATACAGCTTTGATCACAAGAATCATTAGATTTCATAAATAAATAACAAAAATATACTAAAGAGGACCTCTTATGCCCTATTTCAAAGTCTTGATTTTGTTTTTGAGGTCTACTAGAGTAGGTTTTCATGCTTGAATGTTCAAAAATCACATTATTTTTCACTTATTTGACATTTTTTACAGCACCTCTCTTCCTAGTCTGTCAGTAACGCTCTGTTTAGTTCCTGTCTCTATGAATCCTCTCTTTCCAAAAAGCACAATGTGCTCTGATTGGCCGGCTGGACCAGTGTGTTGTGATTGGTCAACTGCTTCGAGCATGTTGACCATGTTGAGCACATTAACTTGCAAACTGGGCTTAAATCAGGCTTAAAATCCTGTAGTGTGAGTTTAGCTGAACAGTAGATGTACACAAGAACTTGTACACAAGAAAATGTTTCTCAGAAGCATAAAGAACAAAGTCTCACCACTGGTCCAGGATGTAATTGCGGATTTTTAGATATCTTTCTGGGGTTTTTGATGGACGCCCCTCAAAGAATTCTGGGATGGCTTGCTTCTCCTCTTCTGTGATTGTGTTTAAGTCCAATATGACCTCCTGTTCAGGAGCTCTGAGCTCCTCCTCCTCTTCCTGGTCTTCCTCCACGTCTTCCTCAGGTCCTGATTCAGTCTTATCTGGAGTAAAAGAATACATTAACCATAATTCAGCTAATGCTGATGGATTGCTATGGTCAAAGAAATTAATTGAAAGCTAGTGATTGCAAGGTACCTGCTCTTTCAGTGTTCTCCTCTCCAGACAGGCTGTGTTTGCCTGGGCTGCCTGATTTAGAGATGAGGGTCCCACTTTCCTCCTCCGGATCTGGATCAATCGCATTATGAGGAATGTCAGCATTTCCATTTGTATCTGGATCAATGGGTCCATCTGGAGCGTTTGTTCCCGATTCAGACAGAGGGTTTAAAAGTACGTCTGACGGGGGTGTCATTGGACTGAGCTCTCCTTGGTGGGCGCAATCTGGGGAGCCTGAGGGCTCTGGCTGCTTTTCAGACTGAAACCCATCATCACTGAAGTCATCGGTGATGTCAACATCCTCATCATCAGAAAGTCGCTCGATGCGCACAGCATTGGTCAGGGCTGAGGCGTGAGGCTGGATCGAGGGGACCAACGTGGTGTCTGAAGTCACATTAGAAGAGGGCACCTCGGCAGGTGTGTCTGTTTTAGGCTAAAGGTCAAACACAAAGGATAAAATTACTACTAATAACACTGATAAAAGAAAATCTTTAGGCTAATTTGATTTAATTAAATTGTTCAAAGAAATATTAAGAATACATTTGAAGTATGAACATGTTTTATATTTTTGAATTAATATTTAGATTGATATTTTTGATCAGGCTTGTTGAACAGGAAACAGGAATCCTTATTAAAAGGTCTGTTATAATACCCTTCAAAAGTTTGGGATCAGTTAGATTGGAAACACTTTATAAAAAGTATCCAGTAATAAAGTACTACAAATTGTGAGTTCTTCATTAATTGTCACTGTAATTAACACAATTATTATTGTTTAATTAGAACGTACTAAAGGAATTGTTAATTGGTTATTAGGAGTAAATAGTTCTCACTTTTTCACAGAAAATGGAAAAATGTCATTAATTAAGTGCTTTAACCAACATTTATTAGACATTAATTTCATTCATATTCAGTTAAATAAACACACACATATATATATACATATATATATATATATATATATATATATATATATATATATATATATATGTATATATATACACACACACACACACACACACACACAGGTGCTGGTCATATAATTAGAATATCATGAAAAAGTTCATTTTTTTATTGTAAATTATTTTTAAAAATGAAACTTTCATATATTCTAGATTCCCTACATGTAAAGTAAAACATTTCATCAGTGAAGTGTGGCATGGAAGTGATCAGCCTGTGGCACTGCTGAGGCACTATTGAACCTTCAGATCATCTATATTGTTGGATTGACTTATTCTCATCTTTCTCTTGAAAATATCCCATATATTCAGGGGTCAGGCATGTTGGCTGGCCAATAAAGCACAGTAATATCATGGTCAGCAAACCAGAAGTGGTTTTTGCACTGTGGGCAGGTGCTAAAGTCCTGCTGGAAAAGGAAATCAGCATCTCCATAAAGCTCAGCAGATGGAAGCATAAAGTGTATATACACACATATAGATATACACACACACACACACACACACATATAAATGTGACTTTTCATATGGCAATGTGGAATTAGGCTAAATACCTTATTTTTGAAGTACTGCCTAGCATAGCTCTTCACCTGTAGAACCGTTCTAGTGCCGATTAGTTTGGCGATCTTGGTCCATCTCTGGCCAAACTGAGCCTAGAAAGTAGAAACCATAAAAAACAAGATACAATTTATTTCCTTTTATGAGAGAGCATTGTTTCCTCTGTGTGTTCTGCATATTATTGCAGTGTGTGTTCATAAAACATACCAGTCCTTTCTCAAAAAGAGCTTTCTCCTCTTCAGCCCAGCGAGTTTGTGCTCCAGAACTTTTTACCAATGACCTACAAAGACATTTAGAATGAATACATATTCATATAGAAACATTTAAATAAACATTTAATTAAATTGTTTTAAATGTTTTAAACATTGTTTTTTATGTTTTTGAAAGAAGACACTTCCAGTAAAACGCTAATTTTCAGTAAAATTCAGTAAAAACAATAATATTGTAAAATATTATTATCATTTAAAATATCAGTTTTCTATTTTAAAATATAAAAAATTTAATCAATTTATTCCAGTCTTCAGTGTCACATGATCCTTCAGAAATCATTCTAATATGCTGATTTGCTGCTCAAGAATTTATCATCAATGTTGATAACTGTTCTGCTGCTTAATATTTTTTATTTTATAGCATTTATTTGAAATAGAAATATTTGTAACAATTTCAAAGTCTTAACTGCAACTTTTGATTAATTTAATTGATCCTTGATACATAAAAGTCTTACTGACTACAAACTTTTAATTGGTAATGTACATATTCATATTAAACATAAACAGGGCAGCTCACTTTTTGACTTTAGTCTTCTCATTGGTCCATGCTACCCTTGGTGCTTTCTTACTGGCAAAATAATACCTTTCTTTATTAAAGAAACAACTACATGCTTTTAATGAATGATTATGGCTATTATGAAATATGACAAGAACAACATTAGAGTGAATCAGTGTGATGTTGAGAAGAGTGAAGGATACTGTTCCTCCAGCAGCATGCTCTCGATGGCTTGTCTGTTCTCATCGCTGATGGAGCTGTCCAGCGTCCATGGCTGAACACACACAAAAACAACACCACGTCACTTTCAGATTCTCTTCCTTAAGATGCGTTACGTTGATCAGATCACAAGTAGATGAGGGACAAACGTTCCCTTTTACACCTGGTGTTTTAATCGTCTCTTTTGTCCACTTTATGGGTGAGTAAATGTATGGATTTTTTGATCTAATGGATGAAATAAGCTTGTGCAATTTACATTTGAACACAAAATGAGACAAAGGAAAAACACACGGAGAGCAGCATCTTTCATTTCTGCTCTGATAGTGACCACACTGAACGCTGTGAGTGGGAGTTAGAAATCAGTAATGGTGAGAGAACATTGTGCTTGGTACATTTTTCATCTTCAAACCAAACTTGGGTTAAATCAAAGGTTAAATCCTGTCTGGCCAGTGTGCTTCCCATAATCTTTATGCATTAGGTCAGTAGGCGGGGAGCAGGTGGACTTTTGTGGCTGTAAGCATCTACACTACGAAAGCAATCCGGTAGAATGCATATTTAGTGTCATCCACTTGTGATCGGATTGACGAAAACACTTCTCAATACCAGGTGTAAACATTTCATAAAAAGTTTTGGGGTGTTATTTTACCAGTATACTGCTGTTTGTTTTCCATGCAGACTGCAAGTACTGATCCTGGAGAATCTCAGCACTGCTCAGGTCA
The DNA here is from genome assembly GCF_024489055.1 of Chanodichthys erythropterus. Classification (NCBI taxonomy): domain Eukaryota; kingdom Metazoa; phylum Chordata; class Actinopteri; order Cypriniformes; family Xenocyprididae; genus Chanodichthys; species Chanodichthys erythropterus. The sequence goes on along the minus strand of NC_090224.1, from coordinate 34,004,845 downwards.
CTGTAAAGAGAGCATACAAATAATAAAGATGCAGTTTACAGTTTTTTTTTTGTTTTTGTTTTTTACAATAGACATCTATGGAGAACGACATTACAGCTTGTATTTTATTGATTCTTCTATAGACCAATTTGGAGAAGACGTCACTTTTCTGGCAGAAAAATAGCGGTAAAAAGTGGAGGAAAATTAGCAAAATCCACAGAATAAGAGAAAAATGTTTTGTTGTGCCTTTGGATGTCAGAATAGGAATGTAAAAAATATAGTCTTAATTTTTATTGAAGATGCCCTTTGAAGCTAAACGCAAACGTTTATGTTGCAAGTCACAGACTAGACTCATGAAACCTGCAATAATTAATGTATATTAAAGCATGCATTTGATGTAAACAGTAAGTCTACATATGCAGCTCATAGGGGACATACATAACAGTTAAAGCATGAATATTTAAACCTATAACATTTTACATAGATAACTTTTAAACATAGCTTATAACATTTTCATTTCACATTTTCTTGCTTTTATCTCCCAGTTCAGACTTTAAAACTCGCAAATGTGAGTTTATATCACAAACTCACATTTTCTGAGTGGGAAAAATCAGAATTGCGGGATATAATGAGTATCTCTAAATTCCCAGTTTTTCCTTCTAAGAATTGTGATATATACATTCGGATTTTTTTTTTTTTACTGTGAAGTTAACGTTTATTCCAATGCAAAGTCTTGCCACACAGACTTCCTATATAAGTGTATGACTGTAATGTTACACGCGATGTGTTTGTTTTTACAAACTGAGTAGTGAAACCTGTAAAACAGTGTAATGATGCCTGTAAGAGGTGTAAAATACACTGATGCCATTCCAGTTACCGCTCAATAGATCATGTTAGTTCACACTGAGCCTACAGTATGTGTTATCTTGGAAGCAAGCAACTGAAGCTCCTTGCTCATGTTTAAATAGAATAACTGTTCACATATCTAGAACAGCCCTTATTCATCCTGTCTGTCGCTCTTCAATCGTCAGTCTCACTTCTGCTCATCCATAAACTCAAATATGTCAAAGCACGATTCAATAATATCGCACAGACAGTGGGATATGAGTGAATAAAAGCTCCTACCCGACACTTTCATCACATTCATCTCCCTCGATGTCAACAACATCCAACTCGTCTGCCATATTTGTGGCGGATGTGAGAGTAAAGCGAGAGGGGAATGTTTGTCACAGCGCCACTCGCTGTCAGGATGAAGCTACTGCTGCGTGTTTTACTGCTGTGTTCCAAATCGCCCTCCTCATTCACTACACATTACTCCACTTGAAGGAGTGAGTGAAAACGAGTGGTTGAATTCGGACACTGAGAGCGCCGGAAGGACTACCTCTTTTGCATTGTTTGTGGTTGCTGTTTGAAACTTAGCAAACGAGCAGCTCCAGTAGTAATGAAAATATTTATCTTGAACTCTATTATGGAAATGGCATGTATAAACCTTAATTAAACAATTTAACAAACAATTAAAAAATAATTTATACCTGTATGATATTATGCTGTACCCACATTGGACCAGCGGGTTGGAAAATGGATGGATGATTCAGCTGCGGGCGCCATCTTCTGGCGAGACGCGGGAATTTATTCTGCATGACCCTTAAAGTACACTGTAGGTATTCTCAAAAACAAAACAAAACGAAACAAAACAAAAAACTTCTGCCTATTTTTGGCAAAAGAAGGCCATTTCACACCAGAGGTTAAATAAATAGGCCTCAGACTGAAGGAAATGCACATTACACCTGTACAGTAACGTTAGAGGGCGCAGCTCAAAAAAAAAAACAACCTTTCAGCTGAAGAATAGAACCAAAGGCTATAGAATAAAGGGACTTTGATAGAAAACAGGAGAAAACTTAAACACTTTACCAAAACATAAAAACAAAAAACAATGTGACGTTCATCTGAAGTAATTTTTACTTATTAATATGGCTGAATTGGATAATCGAAGGTCAGCAGCAAATACACTGGTTAATAAATACATGAAGTAGGCCTATATTTGCATTAACATAGCTACTTGAAGGGTTGGTTCACCCAAAAATGAAAATAATGTAATTTATTACCCACCCTCATGCCGTTCCACACCCGTAGTTAATCTTCGAAACGCAAATTAAGATATTTTAGTTGAAATCCGATGGCTCATGGAGGCCTGCATAGCCAGCAATCACATTTCCTCTCTCAAGATCCATAAAGGTACTAAAAACATGTTTAAATCAGTTCATGTGAGCACAGTGGTTCAATGTTAATATTATAAAGCGACGAGAATATTTTTGGTGCGCCAAAAAAACAAAATAAGGCCTTATTTAGTGATGGCCGATTTCAAAACACTGCTTCATGAAGCTTCGGAGAGCCAAAGTCACGTGATTTCAGTTTGTCGGTTTGACACGCGATCCGAATCATGATTCGACACAGAAGATTCATAACGCTCCGAAGCTTCCCGAAGCAGTGTTTTGAAATCGGCCATCACTAAATAAGTCGTTATTTTTATTTTTTTTGGTGCACCAAAAATATTCTCGCCACTTTATAATATTAATATTGAAATTGTACTCACATGAACTGATTTAGATGCGTTTTTATTTTAATATATATGTTTTAAAAATTTTCATTTTTGAGTGAACTGAGTTAACCCTTTAATTATTGTAGGTTTGTGTCATATTTTGAGTTTGCATTTCACATTTTTTTTTTGCCAAGTTAAATTTGCAAATGTAATGTGTTTAGACAAATAACGCAGATTTATGTTTCAGGTCACAAAGTCGACAAACGGCTCCTGTCACGGTTGTTTTCTGTCTTCAGTTGATGCTTGGACCCCTAAAAATAGGCAATACCTGAAAATAATGTCATGTGCCATACATTAATGATTACTGCAAATTTGTTATTTTTGCCTAATTTGGTGAATTATGGGTCAACGGCGAAGGTGTTTGAAAAAGTATTTCTAGTCCCTTATAGGGTTCAAAAGTTACGACCCAAAACACAAATCACTTTATTATAGCGCCACCTAGTGTCAGACTTAGCAGTGCACAATTGGGACCATCCTGCTGAGTTTGGGATCTCTGATGCCCATACACTTTTAGGGCAGAAAAATAATGAAGACGAAAATAAGTACAAACATCTTCGACCAGCAGGTGTCACCAGTCTGGCGTTTCAAGCGCCTCAAAAGAGCTTCATCACTACTGCATTCAGCTTGAGAAGATCTTGATTGATTGGTAGCGGTTTCCACAGGAACGCTGAAAAGATTGGCAGGTAGGTTATACCAGTTATTCTTTTATAAAAACACAATGATTTAGGATGCACACTAACGGGTTTTAGTATGCAAGAACGTGAATAAAACAGCAGGAGTACACAGGTGGACAGACTGCAGCACTCAATGGACAACTTATATATTTACAGCTCTTCAGTAAAAATAAAGATGCCAGACGTTTTGAATCACTGATATTTTATTGTGTTTCTCCTCAGAGGGTCAGTCTGGAAGCTGAGCCCGTCTCTTACAGAAATGAGAAGTGTTTCACTAACATCTCTTCTCTCACACATCTATCCACAGCACAAACACACCTTAGTAATCTATCACAAACCGGTTAATGTGATGCGTATATGACCGCCCTGTGCGACAATTACACATGATTATGGTGATCCACTCACATGAACATCTAGTGTGTTTATTTTAAGTTACAGTTAGTGTGGCATGGACGTCACAATTAGTTTGGCATGGCATCAGGGGAACTAGGAGAGCAGGATTTGAGCGGGCAGGAACCTGTGCGCTCTGGACTGTCTCTCTCTCTCCAGGCAGATCAGCAAGCACTAGTGACATTCACAACGACAACTGCAAAACAGCCACAGGTTACAGGCAACACCAGACAGAGGAAGACTCTGGTCAGATGCGTGACAATTGTCCGTTTACCTGCTCTGTCTCACTGGTAGAATTTGATCTCCGCGTCCACGCAGTCGAAGAACAGATCCCCGAGCTCCTGGCCCTGTATCTCACCCCTAAGCATGGCCTCGATTTCCTCAAGACACTGAGACTCCAGGTATCTCATAGTCTCCTGTAGAGAGGCTCCAGCATCCTGAGACACACATTGGGTTTTATGGTTACATTCCATAGACATAATGACTTTTATACTGTACAAACTGTACACCATAAACCTACACATCACAGTAAACTTTCTACATTTGTACATTTTCAAAATTATTAAAGAGGGCCTATTATGCCCCTTTTCACAACATGTAATTTAAGTCTCTGGTGTCCCAAAAATGTGTCTGCGAAGTTTCAGCTCAAAATACCCCACAGATCGTTTATTATAGCTTGTCAAATTTGTCCCTATTTTAGTTTGAGAAAAAACATACCATTTTTGTGTGTGTCCCTTTAAATGCAAATGAGCTGCTGCTCCCGGCCCCCTTTCCAGAAGAGGGCGGAGCTTTAACAGCTCGTGCTTCGGTTGCTCAATAACAACAAAGATAGAGGATTGTCTGAGTCGACACTGATGGAGAGACTCAGGAAGAAGTTACAACTTTTAGAAATGAAACTGGACGTTTCTGAATGGTTAGTGGATAAATGTATGTAGTTGCTGTGGAGTTGATTCAACTCATCCACTAGCATGTGCCGTCATGTTAATCTTTTGGGCAAAACCAGTATGGACGCCCACTTTACATAGTGTACCTGTTTGCCAAACAGAGCCATACACACCAGGCTAACGTTTATGATTGCTATCAAATGCAGTGAATGATCTAATATTCTTTCCAAAATATCGCTCAGTAGTGATGACCGTCTGACACCGATGCTCCGACACAAGCTTCGAACTCGGAGCAGCATTTTTCTTGAACTACTGCTTCGGAGCTTGCTTTGGTGCGGAAAAACACACGTGACCGATGACGTCCGAAGCAGTAACTGCTTCAGTTCTCTAAGTGAATCACGTGAGTGGTTCAGACCAGTCGATACTGCTTCGCATCGCGAGAGGCTTCATGACGCGAGACTTTGCTGCGCGCACGCTTCAGAAGCTTTTTAGGTGCGTAATAGGACTATATAGACACCCAAAATGATGCACAAGATGTGGATTTGTTGTATTAGGAGTTTGCATAGTTGTTATTTTCACTGCATTGTTTCATCATCTTCATGGAGCCAGCTAGGAAGAGAACCTGTTCTCCAATGTGGGAACATTTTTATTTTTATAAGTTAAATTGCTTTATTATACCTTGGTTATCCTACTGCACCTGGCTTATTTATTTCGTGGCTGGTTTATTTACATCATTCACACAAACCTTAGTTATACTTATACAGACATTATATTGCTATCTACAATTTCGCCACTAGATGTCACTGAAACGAAGCTTTGAATGAATGAACCCATTTTCAAAACAATTGATGAAGTGGTTCAATACTGATTCGTTGCTTCATTTGGACATCACTATCGCTCAGACAGAAACGCTCCTTTTTTAGCAATCGAGTTTGCCAGGGTCAACTTGCAGGCTATCCAAGCTAACGAGACTCTAAATAGTGTTCAGTGCTCGTCTGTGCAGCCAACGACAGAACAGTTAGCATGCTTTGCTCGAACTTTTGCCATGGTGTTAGAACTGGTACACAGCATAGACTGTAAAAAAAAGATGGACGACGCGACGTCGCTTCCTTCCATTGTAATGAACTGAAGCCAAAATGGCCGACCGAATGGGCGCTGACATGTTACGCAATACGTCAACAACAAAAAAAAGTTTGGAGCCTGGGCATGCGCAGAAGGAACCGTCAGTGGAGCCGGAGGCGGAGTCGCGATATCAAACTTCCGCCCAGACGACTGCGTCATCATTCATGTATTTTAAATAGACTATAAATATTACAATTTAAAATTCTACCTATAAAATAATAGGCTATTCTATTTCTAGAGCAATAATACTTTTAAAACAGCAAATTCAGTAGATAAACTCAATATAATATGCCACTAGAAACAACTCTAAATCGTCAGAAACGGTCCTGCCATTTTAAATCAAGTTCAACTAACGTTACAGGAGATCGATTGCTGTAATTAGAGTAAGCTATCATTAGTTTTGTCCTGCTAATTATTATTTTATACCCATAAAAATAATAAGTAACTGCCAGATAACGATCACCTGCTTTTTCCCGACATGGTTAACATTAGGTGTGTTATCTTAACTAATAACATTTATTAATTAGCTTATAACACCCATATTTAATGTTACAGAAAAAGGTTCAGTGATCCGTCAGATCCTGTAGGTCGGTTAGTACAGTTTACTGCTGAACAACTCATTTTGTTGGTGTTAAATAACAAAGAAATCGAAAATTAACAGTTAGTTAATACATCTTCAATCTCCCCTCGAAGCTCCGACAGTCCTCAGACAACCTGTCAATCAAGTTCGAATCATGACGACACGCCCCGTTTTTATAGCATCAAATTGCTAGCTAAAATCTGAATCATCACAAAAACGAACAATTGAATATATATCAGTGTGATAACAACTACCTTAAATGACCAAAACCATCTTTCAGAAAGTTTTATTTGAAGCAGAATTTATTTTTAAGTTTTCACTGAAGTCTCATTCGACTGCATTGAGAGGGCGGGGTTTATGACCTGTACTGCATCCAGCCTCCAGGGGGCGATCACACAGGGCTGTACAAGTTAAGCTTAATCAAGAACACTTGTGGCATAATTTCAATGTTGTTCCTCATTTAAAAAAAAAATCTAAATTAAAAGGCCAAAATCTCTTACAGTTTCCATCCAAAGTTGCACATTCAACTTGTGCACAAAATTGTAATAGCACGTTTTCATTCCATGTGTTCAAGAGAACAAAATTGTCTGAAGATTAATGAAGGTCTTATGGGTGTGGAATGACATGAGGGTGAGTAATTAATGACAGAAATTTCATTTTTGGGTGAACTAACCCTTTAATGTTCAAAAGTGCACAAAACAAACCGAAAAGCATTTTAGCAAGAAAAAGCCTTTTTCTCAGACTTACAGGACTGGTCAGTGCCATCTGGTGGGCTTTGTACAGCTCGTGTTTCCGGTCCACCTGGTGCTGGAATCGAGGCTGTGTCCTAACAGGATCGTCTGGGCCGTACTGAGGAGACATCACCATGCTGACAGGCCTCATGCTCTCAGAGAAGATAAAAGGCTTGAATACAGACCTGCAAAAGAAGGATCAAAGCGTGATGTGTCCACTAGAGTTCTTCACAGGCCCACTTGCATCCAAAAACCTGAGGTCCAAATGGTTCGGGTCCAAAATTTTCTCAGACACGGGTTGGGTCTGATATTAGTAGCCTTGGGTCTTCGGTAATTTAAAATAAAGGCAGCGGCTTTAGATCGCATGAGATTGTCACGCGCATTTTGTCAGTAAAGCCGGTTCCCTGATTACCGCTAAATCGCCATCACCTGCTTTCAAATGGAGCGGCATTTCATAGACAGAGCTGTAGATCACTGACAAGCCACGCAATATCGCGTTCATTATCGAAAGCGATTCATCTGCGATAATGAGCACGATATTGCGTAGCTTGTCAGTGATCTACGATTCTGTCTATTAAATGCCGCCAGGTGATGGCGATTTAGCGGTAATCAGGGAACCGGCTTTACTGACGAAATGCGCGTGACAATCGCATGCGATATATCGGTCAGCCCTAATTTACACTAAGTGAAAACAGCAGGATTTTCTTTGCATTAAGTGTAAATAGTAGTTAGATGCTATTTATACTTATGAACAGTGACAGATACTATTTACACCTCAGTGTTGATGTACATTAAACGGTATGCAATATTAAAAGAGTGTAAATGATTATATTTATTAAAATTATTAAATGGATACCGCCTTATTGGGACAATAAAGCCCTCCCTACCCCTATTATTAAACACACGTTACACACTTTAATTCCATTTTTTGAATATTTTCATCTTTTTTTTTTTTTTAAATAAATGCCTTTCTGATCTGATATGTGACGGGAAAAGGGAGAAGAGCGAGTTCGGCAAAAAGCACACCTGGAGGGGTCGGGTGTGGCAGTGAGGAAGTGAACGCAGGGCACTTCTGGGTTGCGCGGGAGGATGGACACCATGCTGCCTGTGGTACGGAAGCCCTCAGAGTCCATACAGATCCCGCTGGCCTTGTCCCTCAGGATGCTCATCATCACCTCTGCCGTCACCGAGCCTGTGCAGAGCGGCAGGGGTCAGGACAGGAGGAAAGCGTGTGACTATTGTTGTCAAAAGTACCGACTTCGGTATCAAGTCGGTACTGAAATTTTAAAAATGTGAAGATTCTAGCATTTTCCTCTAGTATTTTGAGTTCTTTAACACCTCTGATTGGCCATTGTGTTCACACACTCAACAGATATGTCTGTGATTGTCTATAAAATTCATACGTCCACCACATTCAAAATACACTAAAATAAAAAATATATTTTAAAAAATAATTCATAGAAATTGACAAGTCATCAAAATATTATAATTAAATCAGGCATAATACAAATTTAGATGTCCATGCTTTAACAAATAATTGCTAAAAAGAGAAATGAAACAACTGTAAGTGCAGTGTACAAACAGTAGATGGCGGTATTCAACATGCAAACTCTTCAAAATAACAAAACAACACTTGGACAACATTCAGGTTTCCTGATGTAAATGTATCCCCACTCCTCAGTCATGATGGCAGACGAAAGCAAACCTACCGTTGTGCTGCTGGAGCAGGGCTGTGCCACCCATGTACCGCTGCTTGGCCATTTCCATCCTGGCGGGGGGGTTGTCAGGGCTGAAAACAGCAGTGAAGCTGAACTCCCCCTCACCGCTCCACCAGCCCTGAGCCTGGGCCGTACCGCGCAGCTCCGGATGCTCTGCTGAGATCTCTGTGCCTATCGTCAGCTGGTTAGAGATGTTCTTGACTCCCTCTGACAAAATAAATAACCTTGGGTTTATTTTTAAAGATGGATTATTATGTCAATACATAAGATTTATCATCCTGATATAGCTACAGTATAGATATATAATTACAAATACAGTGAAGTGCAAAAGTCTAAGGCCAGATTGGAAATCTGGGATTCAAAATCTAATACAGACTGTAATTATAAAACAAAACGTAACTAATCAAATATATTAGTATATTCAAATTAAGTATTTTTCATTTATATTGACTTTATCACATTAAACTTGTCACATGTTATTCTGAAATTTAACAATAATTAATGTAATTTAACACAATAATGACTTTATCTAATGGGGGTCATTTCTCAGCCAAAATATATTTAATTACAATTAATTTGGCACAAAATGCAATTAATTCAATTAAAAATTTTAATTGTTTGACAGTCCTATCTATCTATTTTTTTGTTTTTGTTTTTACATAATATTATGTGAATGAATCTGATCCACTGCATTGATCCTTTTTATTGATTTGATATGGGATGGCTAAACCGCCTCGGTCATGTGACTGTTTTGTATCTCTGCCCCTGGGTTCAAAAGAAGACATTAAACTCATCACATTTGTTATTTTGATATATACACACATAGATACCTACATAAAGTATAACATAGTTATACATATATTTTTTTTAAAAAAGTATATATTAACATTTATTACATTTTTATTTAACCTTTTATTATAATATTAACTTTAATAAATTTAATATAATTACTTATGATCAGTCTTGACTTTTTACCAAAATAAAACATAAATGTTCTTCATTTTGGATCTTTTCAAACAGAACCAGAGAGAAAAACACATTCAATCAATGAAAACACTCAGCACTGACCATTAATCATCTCTCTCCCTCACCTGTAACTTTCTGTGCAGCCCACAGTTTCCCAGCAGTCTCCAGGACCCAGGCTTCCTGTCGGTCCACTAGTAAGAAGGTGTTGTGGTAACTAAAGGGTTCGGCAGTTTCCCTGCAGGCTCCGCCCTGACCGTGCTGCTCCAGCAGACCCGTGATCACATTCAGAGCGGCCCATGCACTGTCCCCGCGCTCCAGACCCAGCCTGAACACACACAACATACATTATATATATATATATATATATATATATATATATATATATATATATATATATATATATATATATATATATATAAATTTAGATGTTTGGTTGTTGGCCTCACCGAACCAGGTCCATTCCCAGCAGAGCTTCTTCTGGATTCACAGGCTCCTTGGTCCAGACTGCCTCATTCCCAATACACACCCCATGTTCATTCGCCCCCATCTCAGCCCCCCAGAGCCAGGCCGGTCTGCTCAGCACAACTGCATGAGTGTGCTCTACTTGAGGGATAGAAATGTATGTGCACTATATGGAAAAGAGAATCACTTGTAAATCATCTATTGTTTGCCATAACTCCAGATTTTCATTCAATAAATTACATATTTGGGGGAAAAATGTCAGCAAATATGAAACTGCAAATTGTGAAATATTCAGTTTTTTTTGTTTTTTTTTTATCCAATTACACAAAAAAAATCAATTCACCTCCACTGTAGAGTCAGCAGCATGTGATGACGCAGGGTAATACACCACCTCCTGCACCTCATCTCTCGGCCGGTCAGAGTTCTTACCAAAGATCACATAATCTTCTTGTGAACCCGGAGGCAGAGATACAAAACAGTCACATGACCGAGGCGGTTCAGCCATCCTATATCAAATCAATACATGGGGATCAATGCAGTGGATCAGATTGAAATGACAACAACATATGCAAAAGGACAGATACAATATGACATACACAGGCTTAGACTTAAATCCCTAGTCTAAAAAAATAAGCAACACAAAAAGAAATTTGAACAAAAACTCAGATTCTGATTATTTAAATATCCAATAATAAAATTTTAGTGCATTAAAATTTTTATGTACATTATTTGGCAATATTTCAATATTTATTATTTAAACACAGCAAAAAAAAAAAAAAATCCAAAATTTAAACTTAAATATTTCAAATAATTTTAATATATTCCAACACAAGTATAAACCGTTTAACTAACAGAAAAGGAATTTATTTCATTTAATTTTGAATTATTTTGGTAAAAATCCATGTTGAGTTTGATTACGCAGGCTTGTGGTCAAGGGTCATTTTCACTGGATTCTTCAAGTGACCAATTGCGCATTAACAAACTCGGTTCGTTGCTGGCTTGATAATACTAACACTACCAATAATAATACATTTATGCAATACATGAAACCAAATATTCAAAGAGCTAAAAATCCTTTTGTATAAACTGACATTTCTACACGAGAAAGCAGGGATGAGCAGTCAATAGTTTCCTGTGTGAAGCTGTGATATCGTGCGGCTTCTGCAGCAGTGGGTGAATGTCCTGCACTGACAGTGCTGAGGATTACTGTGGTGATGTTAAGTCTCACTGCTGGACATATATACGGCTTATCGCCTGACCTCCATTTCACACATTCTTCAGCTCCGAAAAGAGTCAAAGCTGCTTTTCAAACAATCATAAGAGCTAAATTCAGTGCTTTATATGAGATATCTGATAGACTATTGATGGCCTGTGTGTCTGATAATGAATCATCTATATGAATACCTAAGTCATGCGTCATAATTAGCGCGTGACATTCACATGCATGCTTAAATTGGGTTTTATTAGTGCTACTCTGATTGTCTAGCACGCGTTCGAGACTATTTGATGAAGTTATTATTACCTTAATTCGCTCCAGATCGGTCAGAGAGCCTGTGAGAGGCAGGGCTGAGGCGGATCAACCTGCTGTGGCACACACTTCAAAATAAAAGCCCCTTTCAACGCGTCGACTCGTACTTCAGAGAACAAGACTGAGAATGATCAACCTGCTACTGCAGACACTTCAAAATAAAAGTCATCTGACGCCACTGACCCGATAAAAATGTACATATTAACCAGAAATATTGCAACAGAGTAGTGTTTTGACCTAGTATTTTGAAGAAAACACTATAAGGACCAATAATCTGTATAATAAATAACAAAAAATATAGCTGCAAGCAGCAATTAAGGGGCCAAGCACAAAAGCGGCACAAGAAGTCATGCTAACATGGCTGGGAGCATGAGACTAACTGCAACAGTGAGCAATTAAAGAACTATTAAGGTCATTTTAGGCAAAAGAGCTGAAAAATCATAAATACAGTTAATAATAAAGATTTACTGGTTTATCATTTTCGAAGAATAGGTGGTGCTGTGACCAAATTCATGTAATATGGGTGACAATGACACTCGCAAAGTTTGGTGTCAATATGTGAACATATTGACACCAAACTTTGCGAGTGTCATTGTCACCCATATTACATGAATTTGGTCACAGCACCACCTATTCTTCGAAAATGAAGCATTGCAGAGATACAGACTCAACAGTCATTTTGGCATCAAGCCTCTAATTCGTTGCTGCGGTATACGAAAACGGCTTTGTTTATCAACATGAAATCTATAAATTGTTGTCAGAATGACCTGAAGATGATACAATTAGATTTTGGTGAAAATTGGACCAACGGTCTAGGAAGAGATTGAAAAAGTATGTTTTTAAAGAAAATCAAAGTGGTGGAGAGGAAGTTTTGCTGAATTTGGCTAAAAAATTGGCATCAATGTGCTCAGCATGACCCACAAAATCTATTAAGACCAGTCTCATTACAATAGACCACATTTAAATAAAGCTATTAGCATTTAAAAAAAATTCATTATAACATTTGACCACAAGGAGGCGCTATCTCAAAACCTATTGTGTACCTTCAGAGCTTCGTGCCGATGGCACATCCTGAGTTTCGTAATGGTACACCAATGCATTCATAAAATATAGCATTTTATATCATAATACTGTATTGTAGTTAATGACAATTTCATGTTTTGTTCTAGTTATAGACATTTATATGTATGAGAACATAAAAAATTACCCATGGATAACTTTGTTTTGAATTTTTTGCCACTTCCTATCAAAATTTTGACATTCGGGCTTCAGCTTATAGTTAATCAACTAAGGTTCCGTGTTTCATATGCTGGTTTCATCTCAATTGGACTAACGGTTTCGAATATATTCGCAATTGTTATTTAAGCGCTAAATCACCACATCGTACGAACCACTGTGAAAATAAGTCAACCACATCCAAAGTATATACATCATTTTTTCTCCACTAGGTGGAGCTGGTCCGAAACTTCTCAGGCTCCTTCAGGGCATTGTGCTGATGACCCAAACCGAGTTCCGTAACGATACGCTAATGCGTTTCATACAGCATTTTTGTACATGGCCGATGACCAACATGGCCGATATGGAAAAATTGCATATCATTTGACTCGGCATGATGCCCCGAATCTAACATTTATGATCTTTGGACAAACCTATCAGAAGTTATAAGCAAAAAACAGACCAGTTGGTGGCGCTGCACTGAAATGCTGCATGTTGCCTCTGGTCATGCTTGTGATGGCATGTCCCAAGTTTGGTCTGAATATGAGAAAGCATTTTGGAGATATAGCCTCAAGTCTGATTCGGCGAGCTTTTCGCTGAATTCATTTGTGCCGTTTTCAAGAATGGATGGATCTATCAAAAAGCTTTTGATAACTTTTTTTGAAAGCATGGTCTGAAGATGATCTGGTTACATTTTCGTGATAATCGGAGTAACAGCCTAGGAGGAAAATCTAAAAAAAAATCTAAATGGCGGGAACATTTTCATGACGGAAAATGACGTCATAGGGTGCAATAAAATTGTCTTGAGCCAAATTTGTTGAAATTTGTTTGTAGCCCTTATGGTTTAAAAGTTATTAGCATCAATATGAGTGAAAATTTGGACAGGTGGTGGCGCTACAGGGATTGAGTTAGAGACTCCAAATTTACTATGGATACAGTTGAGAGTGGCCTCTATCAGTGTGCCAAATTTCACAACTTTTTAGCATACGGTTCTATTGGCTGCCATAGACTTCAAATGGCGAAAACGTAATAATAATAAGAAAACTAACGATTTCAATAGGTGCCTACGTACCTTCGGTGCTTGGCCCCTAAAAATACGGATGAACAAAACTATTTTGTATGGTCTTGGCTTATACATACTTTATAGAATGTGATATATAAAAGTATATTATATTACAACTACTACAAAGCAAGAATTTAACATTTCCTTTTGTTTCTAAAAAAAAAAAAAATGATGGCAAAATATTCCACTTCTTCCCGTTCCTGTCAGCTTAATGGATATCTCTTAGGGAATGTGGCTAAAAATCTGTACAGCAAATCAAGACTCCTATCGTGTTGGTAAGTTGAGTCACTGGGCCACTGTTTAATGGCTGTACATGCTTTCATGGGTTTTAATGCTTGTAATTAACTAACTAGATAAAAAAGTTTGAAGACAAACTTTAAGTTGGCTTGAAAAAGCCAGTCCAGAAAGTTTTAAATAGTTTTAAAAGTTTTCAGTTTGAAGTTTTCAGTTTGAAGTTTTCAGTTTGAAGTTTGAAACTTTGAAGTTTGAAAGTTTAAGTTTAGTAGTTTAGATAGATAGATAGATAGATAGATAGATAGATAGATAGATAGATAGATAGTTGTCACAGATGGTTACTATGGAGTTTTATAGAGTTATTAGCATGTTCTTAGCCTACTTTAGCACTTAGCTAATAGATATTAGCATGTAGCTATTCACTGCTAGCATGTGTAGCATGTTGGAAGTAGAGATTGCTAGCATGAGTCAAAAGAGCCAACCGCCATGTCTCTACAATGTTCTGATGCAGAGATATAGATCTTACAAAACGGTTGCTAGGGTACTGTTTGGTTGCTAGGGAGTGGCATGGCAGCTACCAATGATAATACTCCAAAGATTGCTTGACAATATAAACCAAACCCCATGTCTCTACGATGTTTTGATGCAGAGATATAAATCTTGCAAAACGGTTGCTAGGGTACAGTTTGGTTGCTAGGGAGTGGCTTGGCAGCTACCAATGATAATACTCCGAAGACTGCTTGACAATATAAACCAAACCCCATGTCTCTACGATGTTTTGATGCAGAGATATAGATCTTGCAAAACGGTTGCTAGGGTACTCTGTTTGGTTGCTAGGGAGTGGCTCAGCAGCTACCAATGATGATACTCCAAAGGCTGCTTGACAATATAAACCAACCCCCATGTCTTTATGATGTTCTGATGCAGAGATATAGATCTTGCAAAACGGTTGCTAGGGTACTGTTTGGTTGCTAGGGAGTGGCTCGGCAGCTACCAATGATGATACTCCAAAGGCTACTTGACAATATAAACCAACCCCCATGTCTGTACGATGTTCTGATGCAGAGATATAGATCTTGCAAAACGGTTGCTAGGGTACTGTTTGGTTGCTAGGGAGTGGCTTGGCAGCTACCAATGATGATACTCCAAAGGCTGCTTGACAATATAAACCAACCCCCATGTCTGTACGATGTTCTGATGCAGAGATATAGATCTTGCAAAACGGTTGCTAGGGTACTGTTTGGTTGCTAGGGAGTGGCTCGGCAGCTACCAATGATGATACTCCAAAGGCTGCTTGACAATATAAACCAACCCCCATGTCTTTACAATGTTCTGATGCAGAGATATAGATATTGCAAAACGGTTGCTAGGGTACTGTTTGGTTGCTAGGCACTGGCTTGGCAGCTACCAGTGATGCTACTCCAAAGGCTGCTTGACAATATAAAACAACCCCCATGTCTGTACGATGTTCTGATGCAGAGATATAGATCTTGCAAAACGGTTGCTAGGGTACTTTGTTTGGTTGCTAGGGAGTGGCTTGTCGGCTACCAATGATGATACTCCAAAGGCTGCTTGACAATATAAACCAACCCCCATGTCTGTACGATGTTCTGATGCAGAGATATAGATCTTGCAAAACGGTTGCTAGGTACTCTGTTTGGTTGCTAGGGAGTGGCTTGGCAGCTACCAATGATGATACTCCAAAGGCTGCTTGACAATATAAACCAACCCCCATGTCTCTACGATGTTCTGATGCAGAGATATAGAATTTGCATAATGGTTGCTAGGTACTCTGTTTGGTTGCTAGGGAGTGGCTTGGCAGCTACCAATGATGATACTCCAAAGGCTGCTTGACAATATAAACCAACCCTCATGTCTGTATGATGTTCTGATGCAGAGATATATATCTTGCAAAACGGTTGCTAGGGTACTGTTTGGTTGCTAGGGAGTGGCTTGGCGGCTACCAATGATGATACTCCAAAGGCTGCTTGACAATATAAACCAACCCCCATGTCTGTACGATGTTCTGATGCAGAGATATAGATCTTGCAAAACGGTTGCTAGGGTACTTGTTTGGTTGCTAGGGAGTGACTTGGCGGCTACCAATGATGATACTCCAAAGGCTGCTTGACAATATAAACCAACCCCCATGTCTGTACGATGTTCTGATGCAGAGATATAGATCTTGCAAAACGGTTGCTAGGGTACTCTGTTTGGTTGCTAGGGAGTGGCTTGGCAGCTACCAATGATGATACTCCAAAGGCTGTTTGACAATATAAACCAATCCCCATGTCTGTACGATGTTCTGATTTGAAGATAGATAGATAGATAGATAGATAGATAGATAGATAGATAGATAGATAGATAGATAGATAGATAGATAGATAGATAGATAGATAGATAGATAGATAGATAGATTTAGTTTGATAGATAGATAGATAGATCGATAGATAGATGAGTTTGAATGAGTTAGATAGATAGATAGATAGATAGATAGATAGATAGATAGATAGATAGATAGATAGATAGATAGATAGATAGATAGATAGATAGATAGATAGATTGATTGATGAGTTTTAATGAGATAGATAGATAGATAGATAGATAGATAGATAGATAGATAGATAGATAGATAGATAGATAGATAGATAGATAGATAGATAGATAGATAGATAGATAGAGTTTGATAGATAGATAGATAGATTTAGTTTGATAGATAGATAGATAGATGAGTTTGAATGAGTTAGATAGATAGATAGATAGATAGATAGATAGATAGATAGATAGATAGATAGATAGATAGATAGATAGATGAGTTTGAATGAGTTAGACAGACAGATAGATAGATAGATAGATAGATAGATAGATAGATAGATAGATAGATAGATAGATAGAGTTTGATAGATAGATAGATAGATAGATTTAGTTTGATAGATAGATAGATAGATGAGTTTGAATGAGTTAGATAGATAGATAGATAGATAGATAGATAGATAGATAGATAGATAGATGAGTTTGAATGAGTTAGACAGACAGACAGATAGATAGATAGATAGATAGATAGATAGATAGATAGATAGATAGATAGATAGATAGATAGATAGATAGATAGATAGATAGATAGATAGATAGATAGATAGAGTTTAATGAGTTTCAATGGATTAGAAATAGTACATAGAATGGCACTTGAGTCTAATTGAGTTTTTGAGTCTAATGGGCTTCCGTAGTTTGAATTTGAATTTTGACAGTTGGAATTTGAAAGTCTTGGCTCATTTGAACATTCCGTCAATGAAAGTCAATGGGATTTTTCCGAGCTTTAATTGTCATTTTTAGGAAAACCGTAAGTCGGATCAGTTAGAAAAGATATAGCACACCAAGTCAGAACAGTCTGAAGGTCTGACCCGAGTTTGGAGTTTGTGGAGTTAAAGCTCTAGGAGGAGTTAGTCTTGGAAATTCAAGTAAGAAGAAGAATAATAATAACTAGAATGTACATTTCCTGAAGAAAATGTGAATGGTGCTTGCAGTGGCAAAACTATGCTAACATAATTACCGTCCTGTTGGGGATGTTTTTAAAGAAGATGCTAACATGATTAGAATGTTGCTAAAGATGATGCTAACACCCTTAGCATGCTGCTAACATGTTTTAAACAAGATGCTAAACATGTTAGCAAGATAATGCTGTAAGAACATGCTAACATGATTAAGATAATGCTAAAGATGTTTTAACAAGATGCTAACATGATTAGCATGTTTGAGCAAGACATGATGCTAACATGATTAAGATGCTACTGCGCATAATGCTAACACAATTAAGATGCTACCGCATGATGCTAACACATTTTTACTAGTTTGTGTCATGTTTAAAGCCTAAGCTAATCACTATTAAAGCATGTAGCTATTCACTGCAAGATGTGTAGCAAGATGTTGGAAGTCCAGTTTGCTAACATTAGTCAAAAGAGCCAACCGCCATGTCTCTATGATGTTCTGATGCAGAGATATAGGTGTTGCATAACGGTTGCTAGGGTACTCTGTTTGGTTGCTAGGGAGTGGCTTAGCAGCTGCCAATGATGATACTCCAAAGGCTGATTGACAATATAAACCAACCCCCATGTCTGTACGATGTTCTGATGCAGAGATATAGGTGTTGCAAAACAGTTGCTAGGGTACTCTGTTTGGTTGCTAGGGAGTGGCTTGGCAGCTACCAATGATGATACACCAAAGGCTGCTTGCCAGTATGAATGATATAAACCAACCCCCATGCCTCTATGATATTCAGATTTGAAGAAATCCCTCTATGCTTTGGGTTGCTAGGATTCTCTAAATGGTTGCTAGGGCGTGGCTATGAAGTCTTGAAGGTGATTTGTGATTGGCCGTTTGCTGCCCCTGAGTCAAATGAGCCCACCCTCATGTTCCTATGACAC
The DNA here is from genome assembly GCF_024489055.1 of Chanodichthys erythropterus. Lineage (NCBI taxonomy): Eukaryota > Metazoa > Chordata > Actinopteri > Cypriniformes > Xenocyprididae > Chanodichthys > Chanodichthys erythropterus. Next base: position 33,986,279 of record NC_090224.1, on the reverse strand, counting down.
TTCTATCCAAAGATATTCCTTTGATCTTTTTCAATGGAAGTCTATGGAACTTGTTGCTATGGTGCTCTATATGGTTGCTAGGGCGTGGCTTGATAGCTTCACAATGATCCTGAGAGACTGATTGGTTGCCTGAGTAAAATGAGCCCACCCCCTTGTCTCTATGTCATTGTGATCCAGAGTTATGTTCAATACAAAATCCCTATGTAATTTCCCATAGTAGGAAAAACACAGTACTTCCTGGTTCATGGGCACGGCTTCACCATAGTATGTCTATGGGGCAACTTTGGGCAGCTCTTGTGCCCCAGGGGTACAACTTACACCCCATTTTGAGGTATGGTCTGACAGAGCTTGTCAGCCTCTTCAAACATGGTAACCCACATGTTTCTACGAAATTCTCGCTCAGAGCTATGACTCGTCAAAGTTTGTCACAATGCAAAGTCTATGGGATTTTTTTCGCTACTTTTTCGCCCGCCGGACGAACAACGTACACCCGATCGCTTATAAAAGTCATAGCACAGGTCTCCTCAATGAGCCGGTCGATTTGACACCTCATTCATGGGTCTAGGACAAAAACTGCGGGAGGAGTAGCGCGCCAAACTTTTGTCCAGAAAAATAATTATAATAATAAGTATGAGCAATAATAATACTGATGCTTTGCCTTTGGCAAGCACCATTAATAATAATAATAAGTTTAAATAGGATTACAGTAAGTTGGCTTTTTCAAGCCAACTTAATAAAACCAAACACTGAATAAAGACGACAAAGTGTTTTATTTATAAATTCACAGTTTCTAATGGCACTACACCGCTGTAGTTACAATTGGAAAAACTAAAAAAAAAAAATCAAATACTGTGCAGTTCGTTCTCACAGACTATGAGATTTCATTTGGGCGCCACCTAGCGGACGTTTAAATAAATCAGGCATTAACCACTAGAGGGCGCCATACTAAGGAAAGCCTGGGTTGAAAAAGCACTTGTACAAGGTGTGGAGTAGAAAAACAAAGGCATGTGGAGTTCTCCAAAGTGCACAGGAGAGACACACGCTCACGGCCTCTACTCACTCCAAATACTCATCAGCATACGCACTGGTTGAGAAAACATCCATACATAAACACAAAATCCACAAGCATATATCGATTAGCATTCAAAAAGGAGAAAGGTAGTAAAATGTTTCAAAGTGGAACATGTGTCATGGAAATCACACAGAGATGGTCCATCGTATGCCATCCCAATCTTTCCCTTTAATTGAAATCGTGATGTGATTTCACATTCTCCTAAACCCCTCAGTTTGATAAAAGGTCAATGATGGGATCGTCTGCATGAAAAAACAAACAAACAAAAATCAATCTCAGACACCACATAAAGCACACAAGTCTGACGCAGAGAAACTCCACTGGGATGTCAAATGGTCTCATGGGTGCAGTAAAACAACTTTGAAAGCAGCAAACATACATACATAGAAAGTGTGATAAAAGGGACACGGAGTGTGTGAGATCAGACACACATACAGATTATCTTTACATGTACATGACAGGTAGGACAGACAAGAAGGTTGCTTTGCTGGACATGCATAATATGTGCGCAAATACGAGAGCTTGGCCATTCTTATGATTCCAGTAAATCAAAGCTCATCCGAACAGATCCAGCGAAGAAGATCCATGATCACATTATGAGCATTAGAACAGATTTATCTGATACTTAATGTGATTTAAGAATTGATTTGAATGGAAAATAAATTAATAAATCAAATAAAACATCCAAAATAACTTAAGAGTTTGATTTAAGAAGTCAAAATCGACTAGTCCTATGGAAGCTTGTTTCCACCACTGAATGAAAAATAAAAAAGCAACTAATTGTGACTTTTTCTCTCAGAATTGAATTGGCATATAAACTTGCAATTGCATTAAATAAAGTCAGAATTGCGAGATATAAACAATTCTGAGAAAAAAAGTCAGAATTGTGAGTCTTTATATTTATAACTTGCAGTTGTGAGTTTATATATGACTTGATAACTCAAAATTGCGAGTTCATATGCAATTCTGAGAGGAAAAAAAGTCAGAATTGTGAGATAAAAAGTCGCAATTCCCTTTTTTATTTCTTATTCAGTGGCAGAAACAAGCTTCCATAGAATCCAGCGTTCTCAAAAGGAAAAGAAAGGAAAAAAGACAGTTTGTGCAAACTCTGGAGAACAGGAAGATGTTGTCCGTACCATTCGTGTCTATGTGTAATAAATCTTGCGAACTCTAACATGGAGGTTGGAGGGGCCACTGCATTTCATGTGTCACATGACCGTGATCTCATAGAGCCCCGGTCACATTTAAATAAATAAATACATAAATAATTACCGCTAAAAATAACAGAATGTCCCCTACAAACTCCCCGTGTACATATAAAGTGTGTAAAAAAACCCTAATGTCTGCATGTGTCTTTTATGACGGCTCTACTGAACATGAAGAAAATGAGCTGTAAACGTACTTCAAAAAGCTGGAGACTGAGCATGAGACTCCGTATAATGGGTGTATATACGTGTGTGTGTGTCTGTGAACGTTCAGGCCCAGCCTGGACTCGTTGGTCACACTAGATGGTGAGAGAAACAGGCCTTAATTTGGCCCTAAAGAAGAAATGAAAACAGAATGAACAAGGACTGGATCTGTTCTTCATTCAGCTCTGTTCACTGGATTGAAGCCCTGTGCTATGTGACATCACTGGTCCCACAAACCAACCACAGACAACGACTGGCGCAGAGTCACGCACACTCACATGTACAAGAATTTCATTTCGAATGAGGAAGGAAAAGACAGAGTGAGAAAGCGTTAAATGGACAGTGAAAGAGGAAATGGAAATCTGATGGTCATGTTAGTATAAAGAATGATGTTGAATGATATGGGGCTGCCAGCATCGACAGTTCACATGGTCACGGTGATGCAGCGCCACATCTACATAAGTCTCATTCATACTTGTGAATGTTTATCAGTCATAATATCCCTAGAAGAATAAAAAAAAAAAACCTTAAAGGGAATAATGAAAACAATCCTGAATGGATAAAAAAGGCACATAACCAAAGTTCTGTGAACCAGGATGTAGTGAAGATGGTGTCAGGATCATCGCTGACAATAAAATCCCAAAACGACGGTGAGATGGAATAAGAAAAAGAAAGATGCCAATGTGAAAAACTCAAACTCGTCCCGTTACAGCTGTCCTTCCAAATGTGGCAACGCCCAGGTCTGCCTTTCCCTTAATGATTTCCCCCAGCGTCGGCATCACCGTCACAGGAAGGGGCGCGTGCAGCATCTCCCCCACACACTGGCCCTCCGGCTGCATCTCTGCGTTCTTGGATCGCCGTCGTTTCAGGGACCTCTTATCCATCTTGCTCTTTGCCGGAGGGAGGGTCAGCGGAGGCTCGCCGTTGCAGAGGATGGGCTCGTGTCCGTTCATCGAGGGGGCGCTGCCGAAAGATTCCTCAGACAGTGTAGAAGCGGAGCTCTCAGAGCTTCCCTCTGACGCACAGTCCCTGGATGAGCAGGTGGACGTGTAGCCGTTGCATGTTGACGGCAGGAAGTGAAGAGATGATTCGTCGTTGCACTTGGGCCCACCGTTAACGGCTGTCGCTAAGGGGACGGAGGCCCGGAGCGTCTCCACACGGTCCCCTGCTTTTGTCTTGCAGCGTTTCTTCTGAAAGACACAAAAATTGAGAGATAATTTAAAGTCTAAATGATGCATTCAGAGAGGTTTATATTTAAACACCTAAAGCCGCTGAAACCGTCTTTGTGCTGAGTGAGTTTGAACATGGATGTACACTTTAACAGACACTAAGAATAGAAAGCACAACAAAATCACTATGATCATATGATACACACAAGGGCAAAGAAAACAAGGGTTCACTTGAGGAGAATTTAAAGGGATGGTTCACCCAAAATGGAAAATTCTGTCATCATTTACTCACCCTCATGTTTTGATGAAATCTGAAAGCTTTCTGTCCCTCCATAGACAGCTACGTGACTACCATTTTGACGGTTCAAAAAGTTCATAAAGAGATTGTAAAACTAATCCATATGAATTGAGTGGTTTAGTCAAATTTTCTAAAGAGACTCAATCGCTTTATATGATGAACAGATTGAATTTAGGTTTTTATGAATATTCATGAATACTCATCAGCGAACATAAACAGAAGATCAAACGTGCTGCGTAACATGAGAATGAACCTCATAGGTTCCTGCGGAAGCTCAAACGTGCTGCGTAACACATGAGAATGAACCTCATTGGTTCCTCTGGAAGCTCAAACGTGCTGCGTAACACATGAGAATGAACCTCATTGGTTCCTCTGGAAGCTCAAACGTGCTGCGTAACACATGAGAATGAACCTCATTGGTTCTTGAGGAAGCTCAAACGTGCTGCGTAACACGAGAATGAACCTCATTGGTTCCTGCGGAAGCTCAAACGTGCTGCGTAACACATGAGAATGAACCTCATAGGTTCTTGAGGAAGCTCAAACGTGCTGCGTAACACATGAGAATGAACCTCATAGGTTCCTGCGGAAGCTCAAACGTGCTGCGTAACACGAGAATGAACCTCATTGGTTCCTCTGGAAGCTCAAACGTGCTGCGTAACACGAGAATGAACCTCATTGGTTCCTGCGGAAGCTCAAACGTGCTGCGTAACACGAGAATGAACCTCATTGGTTCCTCTGGAAGCTCAAACGTGCTGCGTAACACGAGAATGAACCTCATTGGTTCCTCTGGAAGCTCAAACGTGCTGCGTAACACGAGAATGAACCTCATTGGTTCCTGCGGAAGCTCAAACGTGCTGCGTAACACATGAGAATGAACCTCATAGGTTCCTGCGGAAGCTCAAACGTGCTGCGTAACACGAGAATGAACCTCATTGGTTCCTCTGGAAGCTCAAACGTGCTGCGTAACACGAGAATGAACCTCATAGGTTCTTGAAGAAGCTCAAACGTGCTGCGTAACACATGAGAATGAACCTCATTGGTTCTTGAGGAAGATCAAACGTGCTGCGTAACACGAGAATGAACCTCATTGGTTCCTCTGGAAGCTCAAACGTGCTGCGTAACACGAGAATGAACCTCATTGGTTCCTCTGGAAGCTCAAACGTGCTGCGTAACGCGGGAAATGAACCACATTGGTTCTCACACGTCAAGCAAACTTTAGAAAATTTGGACTAAACCTCTTAATTCAGCTGGATTCGTTTTACAATCTCTTTGTGAACTTTTTAAAGCGTCAGTGGCAGTTGCGTAGCTGTCTATGGAGGGACACAAAGCTCTCAGATTTCATCAAAATATCTTAATTTGCGTTTCTGAGGATGAACGAAAGTCTTACGGGTTTGGAACAACATGAGTAATTAATGACAGAATTTTCATTTTTGGGTGAACTAACCCTTTAATGCCTATTCACACCATGACAAATGTTCGGTGCAATAAACATCTTCATTTTGAACGGATAATTAATATGCATGCTCAGACAGACATGAAATTTTGCATGCTGTCAATGCAAAGCAATTTTACAGCAATGTGTTCTAATGACCTTTCCATCACATTGCAACAAAAACTGGACAACCAATGAGATTCACACTTTTGGTTTTATGCCATTTCATAAAACTACAACTTGGTGGCACTCATTAATTATTTTCCATAGTGACAATGAAGAGGATAATTATTGCTAAAGAAAACCATAAAAACATTTTCGTTAATTGAAATAAATGTTCTCCACAAATGATTCCTTGTGTTCATTAACCTCATGTTTATCATCAAATGGCCATAGTGATTGTTTTATTGCTTTATTAACTGAAATAAAGTATATTTTTTGCACTGGTCTGAACAAACATATTGCATGTGATAATCAGACTGATTATCATGCACAGATTTGGTTTCCTTTTTATTTGGTATTTTTGTCTAGTATAGAGTTGTTGTCAATGGAATCAGATTAGTTAAATGTAATCTGAATCACTAATTCTCAGTCAGCAGAGAAACGGTTAACATCACGGCCTATCAGAGAGACTCACTGGAAAGAGCTGCATTCCAAAACACTCACTGCTCTTCACATTTACCGTAGGAGTTCTTATGAAACATGTTATGTAATTAATATGGTTCTTACAGACTCAAAATGCAACAGTAAAACTGGAGAAAACAAGAACGCAAGAGCTGTGAGTGGTTTTGAAGCCCAGCTTCATTCCCACTACTGTCATGAACACACAGCGGCCGAAACGAACTCCATACCTTTTTCTCTGGAGAAAACCTTAGAGGTTCTACAATGTACAAGTCATCAGGACCTACTAAACAGGGGAGAGAGGGGGCAGGTTAACGGAATGGTATGGCAAACAATAACACAAGCATGACGGCACTTGCAAGTAGTAGCTCAACTGTTCTTTATGGCTGAAACTGTTGTTCAATTGAAAATCGCCCTGTCAAATCCTATTTCACTTGTTTCATCACCAACAAAGTCTGCTTGTGGTAACCATGGCTGCAGCATTAATTGTTTGCATAATGCTGTCATTTGGACACATTTGAAAGTCAAGGGGTTTTTTTTATTTGCATATCTGTATATGCGACACTCAATCCACTAAATGTACCACATTTTTCTGTTGTTACTACTTGCAAATGTCCAACGTGTGCCAGCCAAAAGCATCATGTGCTAAAAATATCCAACCTCTGCCTTATGAACACAAACCAAGGATGAGCTCACATGCTCCAACACACACACACGCTGCAGCAACGTGAGAGGAAAAATAGCAGGGACAAAAAAGAACAAGAAGAATAGGAAGGATCTGGCATTTAAAGGACGGTTCAGTTTATCTGGCTGTGTTTGCCCAGTTTTTCATATTAGTTTCACTTAAATGTTCTTAATAAAGCTGTAAAATTACAGATTTTAAATCAAATTAATTACAATTTGGAAAAATTTGCACATTGTGAATTTATATATAACATGAATTAAATTAAATATTATAATATTCAATAAATATAACTACATATTACATTTCAAATGTCTATGTTTGTATTCATCAATATTTTATTCATCAATTATTTATTTAATACTTGACTTCTCCAATTTGTTCATTTTTTGTCGTTTAAAAAAAAAAAAAATAAATAAATAAAATCACACTAAATTAAAAATTTAAATCAAAACCTAGTTTTTTGCTTGTAAAACAAAATGTTTATTGCTTAAGGGAGGTATCGGATCAGCTGACTCTGGCAGGACCAAACACGAGGCATGACCGTGCTGACATTCAATTACAAATCACACTATGCTCCAGTTTAGGTCACACTGATATTGAACCATCGCCAGACACTGTGGAAATAGTGACAGCTGGACTCAAAACTAGTTCAAGCTGTAAAGTGATCGGTATGGTATTTAATACAAAAGGCGTGATTCTTCTGAGAGCGGCAGCCAAAATGAGGGCACACAAAGTAAGCCACGTTAAGTGGGAAGGCGTGATGTTAGTCGGCATCATCTTGGTTTCTCAAGCTGTGAGAAATGAATATGGTGGAATTGAGAAGAGACAGAACCACAGCTGAGTGAAACAATGTGCGTTACATGAGAGAAGGGGAGGAGTAGAGAGAAAATAGGACAGAGATAAAGAGAGCTCTGGCATCAGAACTCCCCTCAGTGTCAAAGGTGACTCTTACCTTCTGATGTAGGCAGCTGAAATGACTTCGAACGAACGAGAGGGCAAGAAACTCTCCGTTTCAGACTCATATCATCATATGAGGAAAAACACCTGAGAATGAGAAAGAGAGAAATTATTCACAAATGTACTCAAATATAGACATGAACCTTTGGCTAATGCACTGCAAAAATGTAACGTATTCCTCTGATGACAAAGCTGAATTTTCAGTATCATTACTCCAGTCTTCGTTGTCACATGATCCTTCAGAAATCATTCTAATGTTGATTTGCTGCTGAAGAAACATTTCTGATTATTATCAATGTTGAAAACATTTGTGCTGCTTAATATTTCTGTGGAAACCGGATACAGTTTTTCAAGATTTTTCAGGAATCAAGAAAAAGTTCAAAAGAACAGCATTTATTTGAAATATAAATCTTTTGTAACATTAGAAATGATCTATTTAATGAATCCTTACTGAAAAAAAAAAAAAAAAAACTCAATTATAACTGAAATTTTCTTAAGGATAAAAAAATATATCTCAGCCCTTTCTTGCACAATATTAAAGGTTACAGAGCCCAAACTATTAAATTAAGTTGCTATTTATTTTTAGAAATAATAATCAATACTCAAATTAAAAAAAAAATTAAATTGCACATAAGGCAGGTTTTGCATTGCAACTTCTAAATCTAATTATAAAATTATTTTTCAATTATTTTTCTACTCTAATTATTTTTTGAAATATAATCATTTACAGTTACTGTCATAACTTGTTTTCATGACAAATTTATTTAAACATTTTAAATAATTAAGACATTAATAACAGGTAAAGTAAATATGCTCCCTCTAGAGTTCATTTCTCTAGTGATCCAACATGCTGTTGACACTAAATGACTTGCCTGAGGTGAATGTTATGCTACGTGAAATATTATTCTCAAGCTGTTTTACTGATGTCTTTCTGCCTCTGAAAAACTGCTTGAGAAATTATATGTAAACATGTATGCATAGATCATCTGTTCTTCTTCTGCACTTTTTTCTGTTGTGGTGGTTAGTAAACAGTGTTGCATTACTGCACGTGCCCCCTTCTGAATTGGAGTGTGGATCACCTGTGACCAACTGTATTTGTCGTCTGACTGTATGCACCGAACAATGACGGTTCTGGACTAATACATGTATCTTTACATCCCTAATATATATATATATATATATATATATATATATATATATATATATATATATATATGTACAGCTATGGAAAAAATTTAATCTTAATTTTTTCCATAGCTGTATATATATACATACATACATATATACTGACCAAACTTTTAAATGGTAAAGTACGTTGATGCGTCACTGTGACAAAGGGTGGCCTTTAAACTTTTATGCTATTAAACCGGATACGCTACTATTCATGTTGCCAGCTAAAAACTTGTCAACAGTTTACATTTACATTACACTTTAACTAGTTTGCTCAGATTGCTCCACAAAATTTGTCAAAAATGTATAAATCTTCTTAAAACTAATTAATATCAGTTTGAGTCGGCTCTTTCAAACTGTTGTTCTGCCATAACAGTAGTTGATCGCAGGAGACCACAGTGAAGGCCTTTAGAGAAACACTTGCAGCAACACTGAGAATGCATTGTGTTCTTGCATTGCATTCTGACATATTTGGTGCGTGTTTATACCTCTTAGGGCTGGGGTAGTGGTTGCTCATGGGAATGGCTGGGCTGGTGTTGTGATTGGGAGAGCTCCTGCAGCACTGCATACAGAGCAGCAAACCCAGCGTCAGACACAGGATCAGAGACAGCACCAAATAACTCTGTCTGTCAGAAACCTGCAACACACAGTGTACAACGGGCTTTAAATATTAATATACATTACTGGGTGGGTCGTGATATTAAGCACTAGAGGGGATGGAATTATGTAAGGTTTGTAGACCTCTCGCTGTAACTGTGCAACAGTGGCAGACAGGTTCAGCATGATCTTGGTGGCATTCTCCAGCTGGCTTTGCAACATCTGTATAGACTCTGTCTGTTTCTGGTCCTAAACATACACAGATGCAAACAGTTATCCACATGTTATAAATGTAAAAAACACTGTACATGCTACAATGGTATCTGAACAAGTAAGCCACACTTAAAGGGTTAGTTCACCCAAAAATAAAATGTCTGTCATTAAGTACTCACCCTCATGTCTTACGGGTTTGGAGCGACCTTCATTTGTGCGCAAAAACAAAACAAAAATATTGACTTGATTCAACAATTTCTTCTCTTCCTTGTCATTCTTCTACGCTGTTGATGTAGTAAACAGTGCAGCGCTTCCGTGTTTATGTCCGAATATTGGCTGACGAATATTGGCTGATGCTGTTCACGTGAGCAGCACGACACAAGCGTGTGATGCTGAGGCAGGAGTTGGACAATGAATCGGTGTTCTGACGAAGAACACAGAAGCGCTGAACTGCATTTACTGCATCAACAGCGTAGGAGAATGACAGGGTAGAGAAGAAATAGTTAAATATATTTGTTTTTGCGCACAAAAACTATTCTCGTTGCTTCATAAAATTAAGGTTGCACCACTGCAGTCACTACTGCAGTCACGTTGACTATTTTAATGATGTCTTTGTATTCTGGGCCTTAAAAGTGGTAATTAAATTGCTGTCTATGGACAAGTAATAGAGCTCTCAGATTTCATCAAAAATATCTTCCAAAAATGAACGAAGGTCTTGCGGGTTTGGAAGCACATGAGGGTGAGTAATTCATGACAAAATTTTCAGTTTTGGGTGAACCAACCCTTTAAGAAAAAGTATCAGTGGCATTTATCTAGGTGCAAAATATTAAACTGAGTGGCATTGTGAAACAAATGGCTTCCTTTTTCTGAGCCACAAAGTTCTGTTTTGTTTTAATTTGAAACGGTATGTTGTTATTAATCAGCCTTTTTTCAATTGCCATTAGTTGGATAAATAACAGATAATACAAGTGAAAAACATCCAATAAATAAAAGCATAATCATATTTTGTCTTTTTGTGCATCTTCATAAAATCTTTCTTTCCCATGTTAACATACACACGTTCAAAAGTTTGGGGTCAGATAATGTGTTTTTTTGTTTGTTTTTTAATTTAAAAATAAATTAATAGTTTTTATAACAATGATAATCAGAAGTGCTTCTTGAGAAGCAAATCAGCATTTTTGATTGAATTCTGATGCATCATGATACTGAATAATGTAGTAAAGATGCTGAAAATTCAGCTTTGCATCAGAGGAATAAATTGCATTTTAAAATATATTTATTATAGAAAACAGTCACTTTAAATTGTAATAAAATTTCACATTACTACAGTTTTTACTGTATTTTTGATCAAATGCAGCCTTGGTGAGCACAAGAGACTTCTTTTAAAAGCATTTAAAAATTATACCGACCCCGAATGTTTGAATGGTACTTTTCTATTGAAATAGGATATGTCAAAATAATTTTGAGTCCCTGAATATTCCAGTTGCCAATGTTAGGTGTGACTGATAGTAACCTGCTCCTCTGCGATTCTGGAGGTGTTCTGCAGTTTGATGATGGTCTTGTTGAAAGCCCGCTGCATCTCCTCCATCTGTTTGCGATACCTGAGTGACAGCAAAACAGATGAATAAGAAAATGTGTCCCACTATGGTCATTTTAAGTTTGGCAGTGAGTGTCTGTACCTCTGACTAAGCTCCTCCAGGTATCTGCTGCTGAGGGACATGTTCATCTCCAGTGCTTTAATTCTGTTATTCAATCTCATGAACACCGATTCCTTCTGGTTGGATCCGTGCACCTGATTCCCATTGCCATTCCCATGTCCCATTTCCGCCGAATGCTGCTGCTCTGCGTAGAACTCTCCGGCGGTGCGGTGCGGGAGCAGAATGTCGTCTACCGTCTCCTCTTGAGGCAGAGGGGCTTCGGAAAGCTCTGGCTGGGAGGTCACAGCACTGTGGTGAGGGTCTTCAACCCCTGTGGCCCTGCCGTTATCTGAGGCCTCTGGAATTGGGATGGGAAGTTCGGTAGGAGGCGGGATGTCAGCGGGGCGGGTGTGGGTAAGCAACGGCTGAACTGTTTGCTCTTTGGTGGGGACAGGGAGCTCCAGTTTGGGGGGGTCCATCTCTGGGCTGTTAGTTTCAGTGGTGGTGGAGGAGAGCATAGAGGAGGTGGGAGACAGAACGCTGCTGCAGATGCTCACTGGGGCGCGGGTCTCTGGGATGTCCACCAGGTACTGCGGATGTTGGTCTACGGGCTCTCCCACGGGTAGGGACTCTGGGATGTTTTGGGTGGGGGTGTCGGAGAAGCTATGTGAGGGAAGGGTGGAGGTGCGGCTGGGCTCCAAGAGGATGGTCTCAGGTGGGAGCTCCTGCTCGCTCGCTGCAAACTCCCCACTAGAGGACTGAGGCGGAGCAGCCACCGTTTCAGTGGGGGAAATCCTTTCGGGTTGTGCCTGAGAGGGCTGCTCTTCTTCAGGAAGTTTCTCAGAGGGTGCAGGGGGCTCTTGAGTTGGGGTGGTGGCCGAGAGGGACTGCTGAGGAGCCGTTTGAGTGTCTGTGTCAGTGTGTGTGTGCTGTGCTTTGAGGCGGCGGTCTTTGCGCTGACGCTGTAGTGCTAAAGCTGCCGAACAGTAGCAGTAGAAGTGTTCGTGCAAAGATGCCAAGCAGGACAAAGTCGAAAGGTGTCCGCAGTGTGTGGCGCTCTCCCTCTCCCACATCTCCTCTAGTCTTTTCTCCTCCTCTTGCTCCTCCTCTAGCAGGGTCACTGTTGGCTGGGTGGCCTCTTCTTCCTCCTCGATGAGGATGACGATGCGGCTCTCCTCAGGGGGAGGTTCTGAAGGAGCCTCGGTAACAGGATCCTCTGAGTCCTCCTTCACTAGAGTGGGATCCAACTCAAGAATATCTAGCCTGGAGGTAAGAAGACCCAGAATGTTATTACTTGAATTGCTGGTTTAATTTTACAAAATTACTAAAACTTAAAATAAAAAGAGAATATTTAATATTATTAAACACAACAAATAGTATATAAAAAAAGTACAGTAAAACTGGCAAAAGATCAATAAATATAGGAGGTCTATACACCTCGTGCACTTTATTCTGAAGTCTTATGATAAACATCTGAGAAACAGACCAAAATTAGTTCACATTTACTGAAAATATAATTACTATAAATAATAGTAAAATACTGATAATGAACTAATGATGTTTACTCAAGTGAGTTGTTAGCTGTTGCAACCAGTTAGGACCAGAACAGTCAGATTTGTGAATTAATCATTTAGACCAGTTTTATCCACCTTATTTTTCAGGTAAGAGCAGGAGTGGCCATTTATAATTTTAACGCGTCTGGTTTTCAGTGTCATTCGCTTCCCGTTATTTTTTACTGTACAAAATAGCTCGTTATGCTGCTTAATATTGCAACCTGGTATTTCTTACCAGATTATTTTAAAGTATTGTCTTAATTATAAACAAGCTTGTTTGTAGTGAAAATAGTTTTACAGTTTACTGCACTTTGATATTCTTTATTCATTATTTCCCTACAGTGGCTAATAAATCAAAAAGTCTGATTCACATTCACAGAAAACACCTTATTGAATAATACGGTGGATAAACCAGATCAACTAAATCACTGAAGAGATTTGACTCAAAATAACCATTACTTTTGATAAATGTTTTAAACCCTAATCAAACATTGCTATTTCTCTCCTGAACGTGCCAAATAGAGCAAGACTTTCAGCAAAAACGTAAGTCGGGTTTGAAATGGTGCAGGGGTGAGTAAAAAATGACAGAACTTTAAATTTTCCTGTGAACTAAATATTTTGGCCAATTTGATTATGCTTTCAGCTACCAACAAGAATGTAGTATTCCAAGCTCCATTTACCACATTTTACATGTTTAAATGCATTCTTCATAATTCAGCAGATTAAGTCTGGGCCTGGTTATGAGGCACATACAGTTTATTAGAGTTTTATAAGCTTGTACTGTATCAGAAAAAGGACCCAGTGGTTGACTTGGTATGTGAGCAAACAGTTCAAACCAGTCTGTGCTGGAATACGCTAGCTTGGGGCTCAGTATTGAGTAAGCATGTGGGGTTTTAATGTGCTGGATGATCAGGGTGTGTGTGAGTGAGTGTTTGTGTGTATGAATGAGACTTACGTAGCGGGCTGTTCAGTGGGGGTGGGATCTGGCGTGAGTGTGGTTTCTGTTGACGCCTGGGTGACGTTTTCTGTCCCAGAGGAAACGTTTCCTGAGCGAGATGAGAGAAAGAACAGATTTTGACAGTGAGAAAAGGAAAAGGAGAATGTGAACATTGGTCTCCACACTGAGGAACACAAAAAGGACTATTGTTCAGAGAAAAGTACCCAAGATTAAACGCACAAATACAAATATACCCTTAACTAAAAACAGGTGATGAAATTATAAAAAGCTTAGCAGAACAACAAGGACATCTAAAAAAAAAAAAAAAAACACAGCAGAAACAGCTTTGGAATGGCAGTCATTTTCTGAATTTTTGTCACAGTTACAAAATGCTTATGAAGAATGAGGAAGATTATCTAGAAAATGTGTTTAAAAAAAAGTTGCTTTCTGGTAAGTTTATAATATTTCGAAATTGTCTTATAAAGTCATAATATATGAATTTTGAATTACCGTAAAGCATTTTTTCACTCTCGCGTGAACATGAGGCGAGATTATGTCGGGTCAGCGCAGCTCAACTTGCAAGTGCTGTTTTTTGGCGTAGACGTGCCAGAGGGGGTTAGTGCTCACCTCAAACACACCACTACAAGTCAATTAACTATCGTAAGGACTATTTATGAAGGTAAAAAAGTTACTTAGTTCTGCTTTAATTAGTGGGTGGACACTAATCATATTAGGATTTTTTTTTTTTTTTGTGATGCAATGCAGGCAAGAAAAACAAAGGAGGCTCGAAATATGCTCCCGAAATTTAGTCTGTGCAACATCAATATATATTTAGGAGTACTTATGCGAGTGCAAATAATTCTTGTGGTGCGACCTGTTTTCTAGAAACTGGTCGGATATAAATTGGAACCGGACGGTTTTTGTTCCAAACACATGATCAGCAATCAATTTTGAGTTTTATTTTGACTGATCCCTGTTCCAGACTTGCACACAAACTGCATTGCAATCATTTCCCAAAATGTCATGAAAATATTAAGAAGTCTGTAAACAGGACGTTAACAGGCCAGAGACAGGACACGCTGAAGATTGACGCAAAGAGGAGAACACGGACGTGCCAACAGAGAAAATACCGAACCAGACACAGCAAACTCACTGTTCATGATGCATGAATGTTTATATGAATGAATGATTGTCTTCAGAAATGTTTCTGTGCCATTTTCTTTTCCTCTTATTTCTGTTTAAAGTATTGCATGTAGCGCTGATTTGTGCACAGCAGTACCCAAATAAATTGCATTGCATTTTCAAGAACAAGTCTGTCTGCTGTTTTTTTATGCAGGTGTGTTTTATGTAGCATAATTTCACAAATCTAAAGTCAGACCATTCTGTTTTTACTTTAAATCCTATTATTAAATCTTATTTAAATCAAAACTGCTTATGCTACATGTATGTAGCATCTTTGAATCATAATTAAAATGCAGTGGTGCATCTAATTTCAAATGGCTACAGATATATATATATATATATATATATACACATTAAATACATTATATTGGCTAATGACCACCCTACTGTCTAGATATGGTATTGGCCTTTAATCATCTGTCCACCATAATCTAACAGTTTAAAAAAAAAAAAAAAAAAAAGCCCATATTGTGCTTTCCTTTTAAAAACTTAATATAAACTTTCAGCCACCCATTCAACTGCAATCTCTCAAGGGACACTGTAAAAATCTCTTGTTAAACTGTCTTTTCTCTTTTAGCCTCACAGTCAGACAGTTTATACTCATAATACAGAGCAGCAGGGTGTTTTTAAACTTCACTTCTGCATTTAGGAAAGCCAAATGCGTGTTTGAACAGCATTTTGTAGCAGCTCTCTCTGGGCACGCACACATACACACCCACACACACACACCCCCACACACACACACACACACACACACACACACACAAACACCCTGGGAGAGTTTGATGCTGGCAAGCGCAGCTATAGAAGCCATCAAAGACGTGCTTTCACTGCCAGGCCTCACAGTTTCAGCACTGTTGGCATGGTGACAGCCCTTACCAGTCACAAACAGCTGCCAAGCAAAGAGGAGCAAATAAGTGCAGCAATTTCTCAAGACAAACTCAGAATAGGGCAATTTCAATATCCAAGCGCAAGGCAGAGATTAGGTCCGTACCTTCCATTTCAGCTCCGTCCTCCAGCTCTGGTTTTCCTCCTAGCACATTTGCTGCAATGTTGTTTACCATGTTCAGGATGGCATCTAAAAAGAAAACACACAAACTGATTTTTTTCCTACACTTCAGCAAAGATCCCTAGGGATCCCTGAAAGACTTCAGCGGATCCCTAATATATCAGCTGATAGATGGATCTGCTGATAGACGGCTGCTTTCAAACGCTTCCGTGTGTATCAGTGTAAGCACTTAGTGAAGAGCGTAACAAACATCTATTTACAACATGTTTTTGAAGCGCTGATCATTGTAGCCAATCACAGACATATCTGTTGAGTGCATGAACACCATGGCCAATCAACACTAGTCGTGATCCAAAAGTGGGTCGCAATACCATTTTGAATGGGTTTGCAGAGTGTGTAGTCAAATAAACGAGACGTCGTCTGAAAGACGTGCATGAAAGCTGTGGACTCTTCTTTCAGATGCAAATTAAGTTCCTGAGAAAAAGGAGTTGTCCGTATTTGCTGTGAGATGAGATGCTGTCATTATTCAAACATTATTTTCGTATCTTGTTACTAAATAAAAAGTCCTTGACCTCAGAAAAACAAACTTTCTTATCCTGTCAGATGTTATACAGTGCTCTTCAACTGCCCATGGCCAAACCAGCTGAGAACCACTCATTTAAATCATAATCTTTGGGCACATATATATATATATATATATATATATATTATATATATATATATATATATATTCATATATTCATAAAATCAAAAGCACTAGGAGAATATGGAGGAACAGGACATACTTGTGGCAGAGCCCAGCAGATTCTTTGATGTCTTGTCCTCTGACGGCAGGTATCCGGGTGGGTAATCTGTAAAAAAAGAAGTCTGGAATTAAAACAAGAGCATTAGCCAATGGACACACAGAGCAACTAGGAAAGAGAAAACAAAAAGATATAGTCTTCTGCCTATTTTAAATGAAATTCTGCCATACAGTAGTGCATCTTACTATTACATTACAGAATGAAATTATTATTCAGTGTATTAATGTTTATGCATCATGTTGCACTGCTTGTTCTGGTGCTGTACATATCGTAACCCATCAAAATTCGCAAATTGATATTGTATTGAAATTGTATTGTGTTTTCAGAAAGATGATCTCACCATAGTCTTCATCCAGATATTCGGTTCTCTCGGAGGTGTACTGAGAGTCAGCTATCTCATCATACTCCTCCACCATACTGGTACCAAACACCCTGATATACACAAAGATACACATAACACAAAGATCAGACACTTGGAAGTCTAACAAGAAAGAATAGGATATAGAGTAGAGTGGGGGAAAACGCCCCTTGGAGTAAAACACCCCCCTACAGTTTTTCCCAAAATAATCTATATTGGAGTCAAGATATGTTTTGTTGTTGCTATGGACTACGTTGACAAAAGTCATTCAGAAGTATTCACGGTAAAGTTTACACTGGCGACGTATCAGAGAAAACGTATTTCACAGTACAGTATGTGATAGGAAAATGTTTTAAAGCTTGCTGGGAAGAATATCACAGCTATATTATATGAGAATATGAAGTCCCGTAGTTAGGGTGCACATTATTTAAGGAAAACAATTATATTTTCAGAATGACAATTTTTATTTTTTATTTTTTTCAAACCTAGTCTGTGGGGTAAAATGCCCCCATGGGGCATCACTTCCCACTATCATAATTACAAAAGTTACCATGTTCTAAACATCGCATCCTTTGTTTTTTCCATCAAATGTAATCTAACTATGTAGTTGAATAAAAAAAATATTTGAACTTTATATTTAAAAATTATCTCAATTTAACATCAAGTTAGCATCAACAAATAATATTTTTCAAATAGGCTGATTTTCACATGATTTTCAGCATAGTTCATTAATAAATATTCATATTTATCTACTGATATGTTGGCTTGTCTTTTTAATTTTTAAGCTAAAATGGTTTGTCCTCTGATTTAGCTGTAAATGTATAAAGCAAATTGCTTTGTCAGAGTGGGGGCACAAATTTAATTTTTGTTAAAAATCTACATTTTTCACAGTTGATTTATAGACCTTATGTAGCCCCGCCCCTTTTCAGACATTTGTTAAGACATCTGCTTTAAACATTACAATGCTCATGATAACTTTTGATAACTCTACAATAAGTACATCCACTTCATCGGCTAATCATTCTTTGACAGTGATGCCATATAAATATACTGGGCAACTGCAAATACGGAAGTTCAAAGACAAAATTCTTCAGATGGCGGAACGCTTGTTTTTCTGGCGCATAAGGTCAATAATTTATGTCATTATCACTGAAAACTAGGATAACTATTCTAGACACATATAACACGTTTCACAGAAAACATTACACAGTCCTTAGGGGGGAGCATTTTCCCCACTCTACACTAATGATAAAAAAAAAAAAAAGCATAGGAGGGGAGTCGTGAACACCTAATTTTTTTTTTAAAATGACAGTGTTCCTGTGTTATCTTGAAATCAGCCTTGGAATAGATAAGAGAGTCAGGCCTCAGAACAAGAAATATTAACATAAAGCCCACTGTGGTCATCATTACAACTTATCTCTGCCTTCTTCAAAACAACTATAATCACTCTGCCCTTTGCCCAGGTTAGTGGGGGTCTTTAAAGACATGGTTTATAGCCTGTTCTATTCTACGCACAGAGGAGGTAATTGCAGTGGAAGAAAAATAAAGACAGATTTCCAGTGAAATGAGCAGTCTCAGAGAAAATAGGGAAGTAGGAATTTGGAATAAATGTTACGCTGTAGATTTGTATGCACCCAAAAGAGGTACCACATGATGACAATTTGTATCATGTGGCTTGTAAAATAACTCCTTTATCAGAAAGTAGCTTCTTGTGATTCTCAAATTTGGAACAGTTAAGGTCAGAACTCTAACAAAAAGTTTAGTATAAGTACAGAAAGTGGTCATTTAGAAAGAATTTTTATTTTTTCCGCTCTGTCTGACCGTAGTATTTTGCTTGCCTCTCACAGTATATACAGTCTTTTTCAGTGGGAGAGTATGTCTCTCAGACCAGCCCCTTTATGGGCCTCCAACCTAGATTAAATCTCCTGCCAATGCAAACGGACACGAGGAGCCCAAGGCAGAATAGAGATCTACTCAACTCAAGAACTTTGCCTTTTAAAACCCTTTTAAAGCCTTGTGTCCTTTCTCAGAGTCAATGAAATTTAAAGGCCAATGTGAGTGCAGGATCATAAAATCAGAACCTACCTGTTTCTCGTTACAACATAATGCTTCTGCACAGTATGCTTTAGTTAAAGAAATGGTTGAATGTTATCAAGTCGCTTTCTTAAAATTCCAGGAAAATATTTTTTTGTCTCTTTTGTTTAATTATTTGATGCACGGGTTTTAATATTTTTTTTATCAAAACAAAGAATAAAATGCATCACATCATGACACATACCAAAAAATTCCCCTCAAAGCTTGCATTACATCAGAAACACACTTACATATACTCAAGTATATACAAGATATTGGGTTCACGAGAACGAGATGATATTTTAACACTGTTTTTAAGAAATCTTATGACTGGATAAATATATGACTGGATAAAGTCTTATTCGAATGAAAGTCACAATGCAAAACAATGCAGGTGCATTTTGATATGTTTTAACTAACCTAAGACTGTCACCAACGATTATTTTGGTAATAGAGTGATTGGTCGATTATTTTGACGATTAATCGAGTAATCTGATATTTTTGAGGTAAACCTAGACCTAAAGTGAACAATAGCCTTTAAAATTACTTAAAATACATAATAATGAGGTAATAAAAGCTGGTTAAAATTAAATATCAAAAGCAAGTAATCATGTTTTATTGAACAACACTTAATATACATAATGTAACTTATGTACATTACGTATTATAACAAATGCCTGCAGAGGGCGCCAATGGCCTGGTGATTGTTGTTACACTTTACAGCATCAAATCCTTGTTTAAAGGGTTAGTTCACCTAAAAATGAAATTTCTATCATTAATTACAGGGTGAATTCTTTATGATACACATGCTTGAACAAGAACATGTGGACATCAAAACATGCAAACTCAGAGTTAAAGGGTTTAAACTTATTTTTTTGAAATTGCGATGAACAATTTGCATATTTAAAAACATACTGATGTATTCTCCTGCGTCGGCATAGGTTTACAGACAGAATTTGAAAGCTTTGTTTCATATCAAATGTAACCTGCTGTGTCTTGTCTGGTGCATTGTCATTGTCTCTTTGCTTTGCAATGTTATTCCCTGAGTGAGTGGCGAGCGTGAGAACAGCACTGAATGCTAATATACACTCTGGACGCAATGAAATCAAGGTTATGTTTGCAGGGTATTCACTTTCTTGTGTAAAGTATATTTCAGGCCTTTGTCATGTTATATAAAGTTGTAGAGTAATGGAATTATAAGTCAGGTCACATTAATTCAACACACCTGATCAGGCTGAGTGGACAGAAGTGTTCAGAGCCAAAATGGGACAGCAGCTCAACCTACAAAAACATAAAAAGACAAGCACGCTGAAACATGGTCATGCAACAAAACCAATGTTCTTACTGTATCTAACATTTAGCAATGTTAGTACAATTTAGCAATGTCCCAATAATGTCCAATAAAACATAGTAAGAATGAAGTGCTGGAATATTTGCAAAGCATGTTGTTTCCCTTGTAAGTGTGAGAAAAGATGTGTATTTGTGCTTTCAAGAAACTTTCACTGTCATGCATTACTCTATGTGAGTCCTGCCACCCAAAGCAGCACTGACAGGATCTAAGAGAAAAGAGCGCTAACCTTGATGTATTTGATGAACATCTGATGCAGGAGGAGAAGACAGGAGAGAGCGGAAACAAAGAAAAACAGAGAGAAAGATCAGTATAAAAGACTTGATTCATGCTGTAGCAAGTCAAGCATTTTGAACTGTTCTTGTTTGTTCTGCTTTCATGACTTGAGCAGCGGTACCAACGGCAGGAGAAAGGGCTGGCTGAGAGAAAGGCTGCAATTAGGATCACAAAGTGGGAAAAAGAGCAGAGGACAACAAGTAAACAAAAACAAAAAGGAAAACATTCAAATAATAAACTACACAGGAGTGAAGCAGAGCATGACAGAACAGGTTTAGGGCAGTTCAATAATGGCAAAGCATCATGGGATTCCACCCTTAGATCACTGGCACTTGTTGACATGTTACACCAGATAATTACGATCATCCGAAAATGCATAAATCAGATTAAGATCAAATATAAACAGCAAAGCGCAGCAGTAAGCAAGATGCACAGTAAGAAACTCTGGATTTAAAAAAAAAGGATAAAAATTAGGCATGAATCAGTGGTCCCGGTTTTGTTTACCAAAATTTTGGTAGCAGCACCAAAATTTTGGCTGCGTGAGATTCTCCATCTTTGTTGTTGTTGAGCAAACCAAAGCGCAAGCTGTTAAAGCTCCGCCCTCTTTTAGGAAAGTGGGCTGGGAGCAGCAGCTCATTTGCATTTAAAGGGACACGTACACAAAAACGGCATGTTTTTGCTCACACCCAAAGAGGGTCAAATTTGAAAAGCTATAAGAAATGATCTGTGAGGTATTTAGAGCTGAAACTTCACAGACACATCCTGGGGACACCAGAGACTTATATTACATCTTGTGAAAAGGGGCATAATAGGTCCCCTTTAAATATCTTGCTTCACCTATTGTATCATGAGATTTTGTCAAAATGTATTCAACAACAAGAAAAACTGAGTGCCCATATAGCTACAATAAACTTTATAACACGCACATTGATGAAAATGTAATGCGATGCACTTGCTGCCTCAAATGTGGCTGTTCCAGTGACAGACAAAATATTTCTGTCATTTGCTGGTCAAAAACCTTGCAACTTCATCTGAGCTTGATTTTCATTGAATGTTATTATATAATGGCACATGCACATGTTTGACACACATAAAGCCACAATACCAACTTTGATGACAGTGTTTAATTTTAAAAACATGTGCCGTGGGATTTTTTACTTATCAAAACTGTGCTATGGCCAAAAAAGGTTGAGAAACACTGGTATAGACACCAACCTTAAATGCAAATCTACAACAAGTCATGAATGTGTATTCAGCATCATATAACTCAGATTTGATCTGAAAAGTAAAGTCATAAGACTCTCATGCCTGAGGGAAGGGCACGGCTTCCCTCAAATGACTAAACTGTCCCCCCTTTCCTGTTTCTTATTCAGTCACCTTAAAAACACACTTTGCTAGAGCAATTCCAGGTTATTTAGATAGGTGATAGAACAATAGGTGATAGAACAATCTCCGTGTTCAGGGTTCAAATGTTACAGTATTTAGAATTTCCGCTCTTAAGGAAATTTCGCAATCAAGTAGATTTGGGAAGAATGACTCAAACATATCGTAACAACTGAAACCCCTTTTACCTTGACGTATTTGGCATAGAGTTGCTCGTCCAGAGGGAAGCTCTGTACTGTGCGTTCATCACGGGCATGAAAGGTGCCCAGCTTGATCCACTTATTGGTCGGATACCTAAAGTCAAGAAAAGATGGTTGAAAAAAATGGTGTTTATGTAATACAGTCTCCCTAACATCTCACTGTGATTAGAATTCAGCAACAAGCAATTTGTCTGTCCACACTTAACGTGAAAATGCAATGCATCACAATCACAACCAACCACAACATATTTAATGTGACAGGATTTTGAACAAATTAGATTTCACTGCAATCAATAAAATGTGCTGCAGTTTGCCAGGACAAAAACTCACATCCACTTTAGAGATAACTCCACGTATCAGATTGTGCCTGGTTAGGAGTTGGAATAATACATATGTCTGAGTCAGTGATGTTACCTGTCGCTTATGGACACAAGGAAATCTTTCGGCGTAGATGAGAACAGCTCAAAGTTTGCAATGTCCAGCTGCTTCACCTGGATTGGCTCACAGAGCTCAATAACAAACCTGCATTGTGAGATTGAAAGAGGTAACAAAGGGGAAAATCTGAGTGCACAAAAGAAAATTTTTATATATTTTATGTGTATTTTAGATTTAATGTACATTTTAATTTCAATGTCTAATCACCAATTCTTGTTCAAAGTTTTTCTAATCACCTCTTTTGCTGAAGGTAGTTGATTAACAGCCAATATCCAAGCAATATGCATGCTAATAAGCAACTGCTTAATAGTGAGAATTGGACCCGAAACTAAAGTGTTACAGAGTTCTCTAATACTAATATGCATGATAATAGTTTAACTGATAAATCAATTCTTTTGCTCAAAGATTATATATTCACATTTTTTTAACAAAATTGTTCTGATTTGAGAAATTTTATTTTTACATTTCATCAGATTTATTGTACTTTCATGCAAGCAAAAATCAAGAAAATACATAGGGTTTTATTTAACCTCATATAGTTTACTGATTTAATATATTTATCATATATATTAACACATGATCTACATTATGAAAACTGGTAAAACAAGATCCATGTAATCCATGGATCACATTACAGTTCACCACTAAAATGGTTTGCTTTAGTCACAGTAAACAGTACAAGCGGCAACATGAAGGAACACGGACTGGCTGCATTAATTTATCTTAATGGAGATCGCGAAACCATAGCTTGCATGTTTGTATTAATTATTTAGATAATTATAGATATTAATTAATTTTTTTGCAGTGCAGTTGCCAGGTTGGGAAGATTTAGTAAAACACTGGGCAGAAAACGTATCCACTTAAGAGAAAAGAGTGATTTAAACTCTTGACATCTGGCAACCCAAAGCATGAATGCTTGTGGAGGCTTGTTACCAATGTAAGATAAGAGAAATGTCAAATGAAAACATGTTTTCAGGATAAAAAATGGCCCAATATTGCAGAAGATTATGCTTAATCGAGAGATATAAAAATTAATATAATCCTAAAATTACCAAAATAATAATAAAATCATCAGCAAAATGCTGTTTAAAAAAACATGTTTAGCGTCTCTCACCACGGGTCATGTCAACAGCACTAATAGCATTTTATGTAAACTACCATTTACACAAATAGGAAAAAAAAAAACACTGTAAAACACATTTCTTCATTGCCTCCGAGCAGTTGCTGCAGTCTGTTTCTCTCTTCAACTGCAGTGACTCACCAGATCTTGGTACTGCAGGGGTTCAGCATGTACAGATCCATGTTCTCCATCAAGATAGCAGATGTGCTCTGAAAACACAAAACACACGTTAGACAATTGCTGATCTAGAGCCGACCAATAACATTCCAGATGCAGGCACAATAAGAGCAATTAAATGATAAGATTGTCCTATATAAATCCATCCATATTTCTATCTGCCCCATATGCTGTTTTTGCTGTCTCTTGTGCCGTACCTTGGCCTCATTGTTGGCCGAGAGGATTTTGGCCCCACATTCGACAGAAGCGTAGTTATTCTTGAAATTCTTTTGAACCTTTTTGACTGGATGAGGGCTTCCATTTGATGAAGTGTGCAGAGACTGACCTGAAACCGACAAAACAGGTTACATATAAGTCATCTGTCAAATGCTTTACACCATGGATCAGGTTGGCTTAGTATGAGAGTATGTGCGTTTCATACAAAGTGCAGGTGGGTATGTTCACCTGTCAATTACTGTCTGAAAACAAAAGAACAACTTATCTTGATGTGTGCATACATAGCATGTATGTATGTATGAATGTATGTATGTATTCACTATCTGTAACAGATAATCAATCTGAATGGCAAAATTGTTGCATTTTAACTAGAAATAACTGCAGTCATGACCTAAAGGGGTGAAGACCTTTAGGAAAAGAAGCTACTCATTAACATTGTGCTGATTACAGCTTGCAAAACCAACCTGAGAAAGCAACCTAAACATGTATTTGTAGCTGAGGACCCCACTAACAGAAAGCAGAGGCAATAATTTAGTTTGCTAAATTTGATTTAACAAATTTGTTTTTGAGACCAAGCAGCCCAGGCTATAGATAGCACCGATCCAGACCCACAATATTAAGGAAACTGATTGAATTTAAGCCGGCCGCATAAGCTGAACTTAACTTCTATTGACCTGGAGCAAGTTCTCTTTGAGAGCTCTTTAGTTTTATTGGGAGCACTGCACCCGTTAAACACTGATGATAAGGGTCAATTAAGCTAGTGGCTGTTAAATGGTTGAATTTACTTTCTAAATTCGCATACACTCAAGCTGGGAAAACTCTGATATTCAAAAGCAAGAGTTAAATTGCAGTGAACATCAAGTTTTGTTACTGTTGTTTCACGGTGTACTGAAGCAATCTATTATGGCAGCCTTTACATGTGCATACTGGGTTACACAACATTCACTGTGCGCGCTGTTTCCGCCACTGAACCGACAAATGTGAGCAAGCATTTACAAAACAATATTATTATAGGAGCAAGAAAAGCAACAGAAAAAAGAAGAAAGAAATTCGTGATGAAAAGAGATATAAAAAGAGACGGACTGCTCTGTGAAACCAAGCAGAAGTGTGTCCTAATGGAAGTGCGTGTGAGTGTGTACTGATGCAGAAGAAACACGGGGACAGCCTCGCATGCAATGTTTCTCTGATGAACACGCAACTCTGTGAGCATGCACGTGAGCCAATGCCATCTCTTACTTTTCTTCTCCTCTACTTCCATCACTTTCTTCTTCCACTCATCGAAGGTGGGGATGTCTTCTTTACTGGGCACTGGAGGGTCTGTCGCTCCCTCATGGTCCGCCTGCAAAAACAAACAAACCTTTATTACAGTGACCATACCACAACTCCTTCCTCAGTCCTAATCCTGTCCATTAATGTGAAATCCCATTTTATTAATTACTTGTTTTCTATTTCAGCTGCATTATGCTGGGTAGCTATGACAAATGTGAAATTGGTAGCGATCCAGAATCCACAGAAATGTATATGAAACATCAAATATTTCCAATATTATAATATACTCTAATAATATAATTATGTAAGCTTGTTTCCTCCACTAAAAAAAAAGAAAAAGAAAAAGAAAAAAAGGTAATTGCGACTTTATCTCACAATTTTCAATCACGCAATTCTGACTTTTTTTTGCTCAGAATTGCACGTTTATATCTCACAATTCTGACGTTTTTTCTCAGAATTGTGTTTATATCTTACAATTCTGACTTTATAACTCGCAATTTGTATGTTTATTTTTCGCAATTCTGAGAAAAAAAGAATTGTGAGATAAAAAGTCGCAATTACC